>NC_140170.1:115307273-115322273 GCF_963971535.1 Notolepis coatsorum
TCTCTCTCCCTCTCTCTCTCTCTCTCTCTCTCTCTCCCTCTCTCTCCCTCTCCCCCTACTCTCAGTCGGTGACAGAGGCGTTGCTGACACTACAGATGGTGTACCCTCGCAGGAACCTGCCAGCTGAGCAGTGGCGCAATGCCCAGCTCCTCAGCCTGCTGAGTGCTCCCGCCTCCCTGCTGGAACCAGCCTGCTGTGATACTGTGAGTCTGTGAGCATAATATACCCTCTCCCATCTCTCATTATCTCCCAGCTATAATACCTCAGGTTATTCCCAGTGATAGTTCAATTCAGTTCAGTTCAGTTCAGTTCAGTTCAGTTCAGTTCAGTTCAGTTCAGTTCAGTTCAGTTCAGTTCAGTTCAGTTCAGTTCAGTTCAGTTCAGTTCAATTCAATTCCATTCCATTTAATAAAATTCAAAAAGTTGTATTGACATGCAAGTTTCAAAAACGAATTTGCCAAAGCACCTTCCCATCCCTTCTCTCTTATCGTAGGACTTAAATATGGCAATTTGACGTGCGTGCGTGCGTGCGTGTGTGTGCGTGTGTGTGTTGTCTGGGTAGTCTGGAATCACAGGATGTTGACTGTGTGTATATAAGCCTCCCATTGGTCAAGAAGGTAGGACTTGAGGTAGGTCAAGTCTCCTCCATTTCAATATTTTGTTTTATTTTACCATTTTCTTCTTAATGGTGTACTTTCAAATGGGAATACCTCCCATAGCACTGACTAATACACCTGGACATTTTACACAATACAGTAATACATGTGTCATTTTGTGAGAGAGAGAGAGAGAGAGAGAGAGAGAGAGAGAGAGAGAGAGAGAGAGAGAGAGAGAGAGAGAGAGAGAGAGAGAGAATGTAGACTTGACATCATAACATGAAGTGGGATTTGAATCTATGAATCAATAATCTATTCTTCTTCAATATTTTATTAGTGTTTGAGACAGCAAGAGAGAGAGAGAGAGAGAGAGAGAGAGAGAGAGAGAGAGAGAGAGAATATATGTAAACTTGACATCACGTGACATCATAACATGAAGTGGGATTTGAATCTATGAATGCATAATCCAAGCAGGCAAGTGAAGAATAGTCACTAACCCACCAGAGTACCTCATCATTAGTCTCCATGGTTCTCTCCCCTGTCCCACTCTCCTCCTCTGTCACTGCAGAAGATATGCATGTACGTATATAAAAAAGATACATGTTTATATGAAGTTTTATACAGCCTGTTTCAGAGCGTATAACACACATCTTACACAGAGCCCATACGGCTCTGGGATGTGTAACAGTCTAAAGATACATTACAATACATCTTTGAGGCTGTGTATACGTCTGGATAAAGGTCATTATATGGATGTTTCTTATAGTTGTTGCTTCTTTCCAGTGATGTTCTTGTCCACTCTATTTCCTCGTCTTGTGTACTTTTGACTCTATGCGACTCTATCTCTATCTACCCTGTGTCCCCCCCCCCGCTCCTCTGTCCTCATTCTCATGGCATCCCCACCCTTTCCTCCTCCTCCTCCACCTCCACCCATCTCACCCCACCACTTTCTCCTCCCATTAAGGTTTATCCTCATTTAACCTCTCCTCCCATCTATCTCAAACTCTGCCCCCTTTTCTTGATCCTCCAATCACAACAGTTGCTTTCCTCGGACAAGCATTGTCTGGGGGCAGAGTTGGGGATACAGTAGGTAATTCAAAGTTATAGAGTCCATTAGAGTTGCTTTGATGTAGCATTATTCTCCCTGCGCCCTGTGGCTTCCCCCGTGTGGGAAATATTGCTCCAGCCAAAGAACATTCATCATACGCACAATGTCACAAAACACTCAAGGCACAGTGTGCTGTATTTGTAAAGTGCACAATTTATAAACAAAATTAGTTTCAGTTGCATGTTGTGTACCGTTTTGGGAGGACTCTGTGTTTCTACAAATATGAAAGAGCTGGTTCCCCTGTGTGTCTGTGCAGTGCACAGTATATATAGCGGTAGCCACTGCAGAAGCTTCCCAAGCGCGTGGCGTCTACTGTAGCCTACCCTGCATTCACTTGATTTTCAAACAATTCCTTTTCGAAGTGGATAAACTGTGCTGCAACAGTGCAGCAAGCATGTAATAAAACGTGACTTCCATGGTGGCTGCATTTGTAGTTTACGGTGTGTGTATCTGTGGATTATTGTACAGTACATGCATATTAGGTGATGTGGATATTGATTATTTACTATCTAACACTTAGAGTAGAGGTATCTTTATGGTAGATATGCCTATAGGATATCTGTAAATATCTGTGTTGGATGGTAGAAGTAATTGAGCTTGATGTTCACAGGTGGCCTGTGAGTACCTGTCAATGGAGACCATGGAACGGTGGATCATCTGTAAGTATCACCATTCCTGTAGGATTCATTTTCCTTAAAATTCCTTTTATACATATTAATGCACTTGATTAAAAGCCCAATTTGGATTTATATCTTGACTAAATCTGAGGTATTCAAACATATTATTCACGAGTTTGAGTTGTAGTTGGAAAAGAAGCTTTCTGTATCTCCAATGTAAACAACACATTTAAAGCATCAAAAAAGGGCCTCTTAAAGGATCACAATCCTACAAGGACATTGTGTTATGGTTTGACACCGACCCCAAACGCAACGACACAAGAGAGTTGGATTCAGAGTTGCCAAATACAAGGGCTTGTTTATTTGGTGACTAGAATAAGTGAAACAGGGAAAGCAGGTCAACAAGAACAGGTACAATGAACAAGGGGCAAAGTTCTGCTGCTCTGCAGCTTCTCCCGGAGGGTAGTCTTGGGAAGCAGGAGCAGACCTCTGTACCGCTCTGCAGACTCTCACGGCGGACCTCTCAGATGTTGTGCAAGACCGAGAGAGGGAGAGAGGGAACGGGTCAGTGACAGAGCAGACTTGAAACGAGCTGGAGGACAGGGTGTTATATTCTTCGTGTTAAACAACACAGTGATGTGCAATATTCCAAAAACAGCCCAAGTGAATATCTTCATGTAAACACACAGTGAGCAAAATCCAAACACCGTCCAAAAGTGAAATACTATCTTCGTGTAAACACACAGTGAGCAAAAATCCAAACACAGTCCAAATGTGAAACAATATCTTCGTGTAAATACACAGTGAGCAAAAATCCAAACACAGTCCGAATGTGAAATAATATCTTCGTGTCAATACACAGTGGGAGGTGGAAGATCCCCAAAATATTATTCCAAATAAGGAACGAGCAAAAACGATAATGGCTGGGTGAGTGACTGTCTGACAAAAAGGTGGTAGACTTCAGTGTAAAGGTTTACACACGAAAATTGGAAATAGGTCAAGACAGTCAATCTAGAAAAACTCACCCAGACGAGCTGCGTAAAGGAACAGGAACAAAGTGGAGGCGAGCGCGCGCCACGGAGCAGGTATCCAAGCGAAGGCTTCTAGGAATTTCCTGGAGAATAGCACAGTGAAACAGAAGCAACGGGGAAAAACATCCAGCGACAAATCAAGACGAACCAACAACTTAGGGTGGGGAAAACGGGGTATAAATAATGAGGGATCGATTGATTGAAAGGCAGTGACAGCTGGGGAATGTGATTGAAAAGCGTGGGGAAGTGAGGGAACCAATCAGCGACGTCTCAGATGACGTCAGCGGGGAGAAACGTGTGAACGAGGGAATTGAAATACTTGACAGAAAAAATGAATGAAAACAAAGCGAGGGTGGTTAAAGGAACAGAACGAGTGAGAAGGCAAGGACAGAAACCTCACAGTACCCCCCCCTCAACGGGAGCCGCCCGGCGACCAGGCCGACCCGGCTCGTCAGGATGGGCCCGATGGAAGTCGGTGATCAAGCCGGGATCCACGATGAGCTGCCGGGAGACCCAGCTACGCTCCTCAGGGCCGTAACCCTCCCAGTCCACCAGGTATTGGAATCCCCGGCCCCGCCGACGAACGCCCATCAACCGGCGGACCTGCCACTGGGGGTGACCATCCACTAGCACAGGAGGCGGTGGATCAGGAGCCGGAGGCATAAGGGGACTGAGGGAGACGGGCTTAACCCGGGAGACATGGAACACGGGGTGGATGTGCATGGATGCAGGAAGCTTCAGGCGCAGGGCCGCCGGACTGAGTACCTTCAGGACCTCGAAAGGACCGACGAAGCGAGGGTTGAGTTTCTTGGCCGAGGACCGTAGCGGGAGGTCCTTCGCGGAGAGCCACACCCTCTGCCCAGGGCGGTAAGTCGGCGCGGGAACCCGGCGCCGGTCGGCACCACGACAGGCGCGCTCAGATGTCCGGAGCAGCGCGGTCCTGGTGATCTCCCAAACGCGACGGCAGCGGTCGAGGTGGACCTGCACGGAGGGAACTGCCACTTCCGTCTCCAGTGCGGGAAAAAGAGGGGGCTGGTAGCCTAGGGAGGCCTCAAAGGGGGAGAGGCCGGTGGCGGAACTGACCATTGAGTTGATCGAGTATTCAACCCAGGGAAGGAAACGACTCCAGGATGCCGGCCTCTCGGCTGCCACACACCGAAGAGCTGACTCCACGCTCTGGTTCATCCTCTCCGTCTGCCCGTTTGTCTGGGGATGGTAGCCGGAGGAGAGACTGACCGTTGCCCCCAATCCCTTGCAGAAAGCCCGCCAAACCTGGGAGGTGAACTGGGGCCCCCGGTCAGAGACGATGTCCTGGGGGAAACCGTGAAGGCGGAACACGTGGTGCGTCAGGAGGTCCGCCGTCTCGGCTGCTGAGGGAAGCTTGGAGAGGGCCACGAGGTGGACCCCCTTGCTGAATCGATCCACCACGGTCAGAAGGCAGGTGTTCCCCTGGGAGGAGGGTAGTCCAGTGACGAAGTCGAGCGCCACATGTGACCACGGACGGCTTGGAACGGGAAGTGGCTGCAAGAGCCCGGAGGGTGCCTGGTGAGAGGCCTTGCTGCGGGCACAGACCGCGCAGGCCAATACGAACTCCTTGACGTCGTTTCGCATGGTGGGCCACCAGAAACGACGAGCTAGGAAGGAGAACGTGCGATGGACGCCTGGGTGGCAGGCGAACCGGCTGGTATGGCCCCACAGCAGTACCTGGGACCGGACAGAGTCAGGGACGAAGAGACGGCTCCTAGGGACGTTGCTTGGAGCACGTTGGAAGCGTAGGGCACGCCTCACCACACCCTCGATGCCCAAGGTGATGGCTCCAACCACTCGGGCCTCCGGGATGATGGGAGATGGGTCCTCAGAGGGTGGAGCCCCCTTGGAGTGCATCCGGGACAGGGAGTCGGCCTTCGTGTTGCGGGAACCGGGGCGGAAGGTCAGCGAGAAGTCGAACCGACTGAGGAAACTGGCCCATCTCGCCTGCCGACCGTTGAGGCGCCTGGAAGCGCGGATGAACGTTAGGTTCTTGTGGTCCGTCCAGATGGTAAAAGGCTCCTCGGCACCCTCTAGCCAATGACGCCACTCCTCCAGAGCCGCCACGACCGCCAGTAGCTCCCGATTGCCGGTGTCGTAGTTCCTCTCGGCGGGGAGGAAGCGACGCGAGTAGAAGGCGCAAGGATGTACCTTCTGGTCGGAAGGAGAACGCTGGGATAGGACTGCGCCCAGGCCAGAATCCGAGGCGTCCACCTCCACGATGAACTGTCTCTTGGGGTCAGGGTGGAGCAGGATAGGAGCGGAAGTGAACCTTCTCTTGAGGGAGCGGAACGCAGCGCATGCCGCTGGGGACCAGTCGAACGGCAGAGCGGGGGAGGTCAGCTTGGTAAGAGGCTCCGCCACTTGGCTGTAGTTCCGGATGAACCTTCGGTAGAAGTTTGCGAACCCGAGGAAACTCTGTAGCTCCTTCCGAGTGGTGGGTTCCGGCCAATCCTCCACAGCCTGGATCTTGCGAGGATCCGCTCGGGTCAAGCCCTTCTCCACGATGAAGCCCAGGTAGTCGACGGAGTTGGAGTGGAAACGGCACTTCTCCGCCTTGACGAAGAGCCGATTGTGGAGGAGGCGCTCCAGCACCCGGCGGACATGCAGGATGTGTTCCTCGAGGGTCCTGGAAAAGATAAGAATGTCGTCCAGGTACACCACCACGAACACCTCCAGCATGTCACGGAGGACATCGTTCATGAGTGCCTGGAATACCGCCGGGGCGTTGGTGAGACCGAACGGCATCACAAGGTACTCATAGTGGCCCCTGGGGGTCTTGAAGGCGGTCTTCCATTCATCGCCCTCACGGATACGGACAAGATGATAGGCACTTCGGAGATCCAGCTTGGTGAAGAACGAGGCCTGGGTCAGTGGCTCGAAGGTGGAGCTCATGAGAGGTAGGGGGTATTTGTTCTTGATGGTGATCTCGTTGAGCTGACGATAGTCGATGCAGGGTCGCAGGTCCCCATCCTTCTTTCCAACAAAGAAGAACCCGGCCGCCACCGGGGAGGAGGAAGGCCGAATGAGTCCTGCTTCCAATGACTCAGAGATGTAGAGATCCATCGCCTTCTTCTCCGGGGCAGTCAGACTGTAGAGGCGGCTGCCGGGAAGGGGAGCCCCTTGGCGGAGGTTGATGGCGCAGTCATAGGGGCGGTGAGGTGGAAGGGACTGAGCCCTGGTCTTACTGAATACCTCCATGAGGTCGTGGTACTCGGGAGGAACGGACGAGGGATCCGGGGGCAACTCACCAGCCGGTCTCCGGGGCGGGGGACAAGACGCCGCCTGTAGACAGCGGGCGTGACAGGAGGAGCTCCAGCCCCTGATGGTACCGGAGGCCCAGGCGATGTGGGGCTCGTGCAGCGCGAGCCAGGGCCTACCCAGGACCACCGGGACAAGGGGGGATTGGGTAATGAGGAACTGGATCCTCTCTACGTGGTTCCCAGCAATGGTCAGCAAGACTGGGCCGGTCCGTTGGGAGATGTCGGCCAGGCGGTGTTGGTCCAACGAAAAGATCTCCAAGGGCCTCACAAGGGCCTCAAGAGGTATGTTGGCTTGGGTGGCAAACTCGAAGTCGAGGAAGTTCTCGTCTGCCCCAGAGTCGATGAGGGCCTCCACCGTGGCACGTTGGTCCCCCCAGGCCAGGGTGACGCTCAACAGATGGTCAGGTGGTGCGCGGCGCTGGGAATGGGAAAAACGGCTCACCAGGATTTCCCGGGGTCTTGGTGAGCCCGATCTTTTGGCCGGGTAGGGCAGTCGGCGATACGGTGTCCCGCACCTCCGCAGTAGAGGCAGAGACCGGACCTGAGCCTTGCCTGACGCTCCGCCTGGCTCAGATGAGAGCGTCCCAGCTGCATGGGTTCCTCCTCGCGCACCGGACGGGGAAGCCTGTTACCCACAGTAGTGTTGGGGACGGGGCGTCCAGGAGTCCGGGGTGCTTCAGGAGGTGACAGTCGGGCCCTCTCGCGCCTTCTCTCCAGGAGGCGTCCGTCAATACGGATGACAAGGCTAAACAGCTCCTCGAGGGAGTCGGGCACCTCCCTGGTAGCGAGCTGGTCCCGAACTGCGTCACTGAGCCCCCTTATGAAGGTTAGGCGAAGAGCAGGTTCGTTCCATCCGCTCTCCACCGCCGCCAGTCGAAACTCCATGACATAGTCCGTCACCCTGCTGCTCCCTTGCCGGAAGGTCCCCAACCGGGCTCCAGGGTCCAGACCTCGGGCTGGATGGTGGAACACTCTGCGGAGCTCCGCCACGAAGTCTGGGTAGGAGAACAAAAAATCTGCTTCCATTGCCCAGGAGGAAGTGACCCACTGGGCAGCATGGCCTGAAAGTAGATTATAAAAGCCACTCGGGACCCCTGAGCAGAAAAACGGCTTGGCTGATGACGGAAAACCAACTCACATTGCATGATGAATGTGGCACACTCCTCGGGATTACCGTCAAACAGCCGTGGGACGGAGAGAAGGGGTTCCCGAGGTGCGAGATCTGCTGGGGCTGCGGGGAATGTTCCTGAAGGGTGTGAAAGATGAAAAGTATTAACGGCGTCGCCCAGCGAGTCAAGCTGGGCGAGAATCTCGGACTGTTGTCCCGCCATAGCGGCCATTGAACCCTGCATAGGCAGGACCTGGTCCCTGAGGTTCTGCACCGCAGCCGCAGCCCGCTCAAGTTGGAGACCGTGATCCCTGGTCAACTCGACTTGAAATGCAAGTGCGGTTCTGACCCCCTCTGTGTCGGCTGGGGTCGTCATGGTTGGTTCGTAATGTTATGGTTTGACACCGACCCCAAACGCAACGACACAAGAGAGTTGGATTCAGAGTTGCCAAATACAAGGGCTTGTTTATTTGGTGACTAGAATAAGTGAAACAGGGAAAGCAGGTCAACAAGAACAGGTACAATGAACAAGGGGCAAAGTTCTGCTGCTCTGCAGCTTCTCCCGGAGGGTAGTCTTGGGAAGCAGGAGCAGACCTCTGTACCGCTCTGCAGACTCTCACGGCGGACCTCTCAGATGTTGTGCAAGACCGAGAGAGGGAGAGAGGGAACGGGTCAGTGACAGAGCAGACTTGAAACGAGCTGGAGGACAGGGTGTTATATTCTTCGTGTTAAACAACACAGTGATGTGCAATATTCCAAAAACAGCCCAAGTGAATATCTTCATGTAAACACACAGTGAGCAAAATCCAAACACCGTCCAAAAGTGAAATACTATCTTCGTGTAAACACACAGTGAGCAAAAATCCAAACACAGTCCAAATGTGAAACAATATCTTCGTGTAAATACACAGTGAGCAAAAATCCAAACACAGTCCGAATGTGAAATAATATCTTCGTGTCAATACACAGTGGGAGGTGGAAGATCCCCAAAATATTATTCCAAATAAGGAACGAGCAAAAACGATAATGGCTGGGTGAGTGACTGTCTGACAAAAAGGTGGTAGACTTCAGTGTAAAGGTTTACACACGAAAATCGGAAATAGGTCAAGACAGTCAATCTAGAAAAACTCACCCAGACGAGCTGCGTAAAGGAACAGGAACAAAGTGGAGGCGAGCGCGCGCCACGGAGCAGGTATCCAAGCGAAGGCTTCTAGGAATTTCCTGGAGAATAGCACAGTGAAACAGAAGCAACGGGGAAAAACATCCAGCGACAAATCAAGACGAACCAACAACTTAGGGTGGGGAAAACGGGGTATAAATAATGAGGGATCGATTGATTGAAAGGCAGTGACAGCTGGGGAATGTGATTGAAAAGCGTGGGGAAGTGAGGGAACCAATCAGCGACGTCTCAGATGACGTCAGCGGGGAGAAACGTGTGAACGAGGGAATTGAAATACTTGACAGAAAAAATGAATGAAAACAAAGCGAGGGTGGTTAAAGGAACAGAACGAGTGAGAAGGCAAGGACAGAAACCTCACACATTGTTGATGCAGCTACAGTACACACACGCACGCACGCACGCACGCACGCACGCACGCACGCACGCACGCACGCACGCACGCACGCACGCACGCACGCACACACACACACACACACACACACACACACACACACACACACACACACACACACACACACACACACACACACACACACACACACACATTGCATACATGTACAGAACTTTACATAAAATATTCCGACCAACCGGCTTAAAAACTACATGTTGACAGAATCCGGCTATAGGGCGACAATAATGTGGTCAAGAGGCATGGTTTCTATCTTTAGCCTTTAAGCGGCGTGGTTTATTCATTCACATGGTATGAGCAGCAGCACATGAGTTATCCTCTTACTGAGAGGCTGGTGGAGAAAGAGGTAGAGGGGGAGGAGACATCTCTATTTATACTCGCCACCTGGTGGTATCTTGAGTGGCTCCGCCTAGAGCGCCCTCTAGTGGAAACAGTTATATATGCAGTTAGACAGTTACTAACAATCCTACATAGAACCTCTAACTTCAACACTATACTTCAAACAGACAGAGAAATGATTGACATTCTACTCTGAGTAACTTATATTCCTCTCCTCTCCTTGTCACGTGTAGCATATACTGAGCCCCCCTCAAACACTGCTAGCAATAGAAACCAGGGAGTGTGAATATGGTAAATTCTGGTCTTCAATGACGAGGAAGGAGGTTTTATTCTAGATACATTAGAGTCGCTGTTCCCTCTACAGTTGGCTTCCTGCTGTGCCACACCAGCCTGAGCAGCAGCCAGTCGTCTCAGGAGCTGTGGAAGATGGCGCTGCGCAGCGGCCTCCACCTCACCCTCATCAGGAACCAGGTGCTCAACATACACAAGGTCTCCGAGGAGCTCTTCGACACGTTCAAAGGGTATGACACAGTGCAGTGCAGTATCCATACTGAGGCCAATGTATTTAAAAGTAAAACGTTTAAATTAATAATAAGAGGGGTATTTAGGAGGTTGTTTTCCCTCATATTTTTCCCTAAATGTGATACAGTAGCTGATTAATTAGAGGGATTCATTCATTTGTACTAAGAAGCGCAAGGCGCTCGGCACTAGCGCAGGAGATGCTGGGTTCAAGCCCAGCTCTCTGCGTTGCTTCCGGCTTGGCTGGTCGTTCATACTAATACAATTGGCAGTATTAGGGGGTGGGAAAGCCGGTGGGTGGGGATCGGACATTGTGGACAGCGACTCCTACAGGTCGGTTGGTGCGCCTGTACAGCAGAATCAGGAAGTATCGGGGGCAGCGTGAGCCTCCCACGCGTTACTCCTCGCCACTGAGAGATCACGCTGTGTAGGTGAAAAGATGCGACGGCTGCCTCCTCGTGTACCGGAGGGGACACGTGATGCAAGGCTTCGTCCACATTGCAGTCGACCAGTGGGAGGCATAGTCTAACAACGTTCGAGACAGGGGAGGGAATAATTGGATAATAAGAAATTGGGATGGGAGAAAAATAGAAAATGGGGAGAAAAAGTAGATAAAAAAAGAAGGGTGAGGTCATCCTCCCTTTTGCCCCTTTTAACCATCCCCAGAAAGTACTGCAAGGTGTTGATACAGTAGGTCCCTTTCATCTTTAACTCTGAATTTTAAACTGTAAAACTGATAATATGTCAGGACCTCTAATGACATTGTGTGTGAATACAGACCCAGATATGGAACGCTAATGTTTAGAAATACTGATAATGTATTTATACTATAGCTCTGATTTATTGGTGTAGCTGTAAAAGTTTGTTTTACATTTTTGCATCAGATATGGAAAGCGAGTCGCCGAAATCAAGGAATGTCGAGAGCATGCCATAGCCAACTGGTGAGTCTGCTGGAGTCTACCGGGCGGAATATCAACAACAACAGTGTAAAATATTAATTGTTGTACATTTCACCTTGAAAGAGATCATTGAACAAAGTATTGTCTATTTCATCCATGTATATTCAAGTGGGGCTATGCACAGAGAGAGGAGACAGTACCTGAGAGGAGCGCTGAAGGAGTTGTATCAAGTGCTTGAGGATGAACCTGGACTTCTGGGACCCAAGGTAGATGACTAGCATCACTGCTTGTTAAAGTAGCCGGCTATTTTAGATTACTGTAAACCATTCAAGTGTAAGACAATATTTATTTGCATAAGATGCTGGGAAAGTATTTGGTTGATCTTTAACTTTCTGTAGTGTGATAGTGAAAGGGTTATCCCTTTAAAGTGTGGTAGTGAGAAAATCTGTGCAGAATGCAGTATGGCACCCTCTGTTTAATCACTGTTGCTCAGCTACTTGTGGTTTATCTAATTAATGTACAGTATTAGACAGACTTTTCACTCTGAACTTTAATGGTCTGCGCTACTGATATGTGGGTGGACAACATGTGACGTGGCCAAAAAATATTTTTACATGACTTCTGAAGCTTACATTTGCCAAACTTCTTATATTTTGAGTTACAGTATGGGCAAAAAAAATAACAATTCAAACTGATAAGGGGCATTATGTGAATATAACCACAGTTTTAAAACATTTAAATCTGGATTGTATCTTTAATCTCACATTGAAAAGAAAAGTTCCGGAAATTCCTTTTGGATGAGAATGTTGTTGATTTTCATCCTTTTAGTCATCATTTTACAGAAGAACAAAGCATCTACTTAGTTTAGTTCTACTTCCTCTCCAAACATTCCTCTTTCCTCTCTGTTCTGCGTGCCAATCATCCCCCCCAGGCCCTGTTCATCTTCATGGCTCTGTCGTTTTCCCGTGACGAGGTTCTGTGGCTCATCAGACACTCTGAGAACGTCCCCAAGACCAAGACTCCGGAGGACTATGTGGACAAGTAAGTCGCAGGAGGTCACAGGAGGAGAGAACACAGGCCTCTGTTAGACCTGTAAGACCTGTTAAAACTGTAAGACCAAGCATCCCAGCAGCTTTTAGTCATTCCATGTCAGTCAAATTACACACAAATCTGACATCCGGCTGTTTGAGTTTCATCGCTTGAAGGAGAGAAACAAGAGTAAGACTATATGACTAAGATCCCAGAGGAGTACGTCAGCAAGTACGTCATTGCAGATCACAGGAGGAGAGGGAACAGGCCTCCGTCTGCCAGCTGTATAATCAGGCATCTCAGGAGTCGGTAGTCATGCTGTGTCGTAGTGCCATCTCTGCAATCTCAGTATTTCAGACTTCAGATCTGCCTTCTTCTTTTCAACCCTTATCATCATGCCAGTACAGAACAGTATGCACAGTGATAGCATAGTCCTCCAACCCTGCATAATGTTCTGCTTTAGTGTAGGATTTTCCAAACGGAGAACGTAACAAATGTGTATATGTACTTCTCCAGTAAGATGGCGGAGCTGATGTTTTACATGGAAAAGCTAAGAGGTCTGATGAGCAAACATAGCCATGTGTTACAGCGCTACCATGTCCAATACCTGGCACAGTATGATGCCCTGGTACTGAATGACATAATACAGGTACTAGTACATGTCTGTTTACACAAGTGTGTGCGCGCATGTGTGTATGAATATATGCATGCATGGGTTTGTGAGTGTGTGAGCGAATGAATGAACAAACTAAAAAACAAACTAACTACCTACATATATAAATTGTTTAACAAACTTCAGTTTGCAAAAGATCAACATGCACATGATTTGTACTGTATGCTAAACTCAAACATGGCATGAAGCCAACATATTCAACTGCTCCACCACACTGTTTGACCTTATAAAGCTCTTGAAATGTTGACAGTACTTAAAACAGTCTCAATAAATGCTGTGTTTAGTGTGTAATTGAGTGTGCCAGGGCTCTGTTTTCCATTTCATAGTGACTTCGGTCCGGCCGACTCTATTTCCTGTAATAGGGTTAACTGCTTATTCTGACCCCTGTAGAACATGCACGTCTGTCCAGAGGAGGAGTCCATCTTGATGTCTTCATTTGTCTCAACTCTGTCTGCACTCTCTATCAAACAAGGTGAAGCAACAACCTAAAAACTCTACAGCTTGGATATATGAATCATCCATCAGTATGCCATCTGTCCATCCATCCATCCATCCATCCATCCATCCATCCATCCATCCATCCATCCATCCATCCATCCATCCATCCATCCATCCATCCATCCATCCATCCATCCATCCATCCATCCATCCATCCATCCATCCATCCATCCATCCATCCATCCATCCATCCATCCATCCACCCATCCATCCATCCATCCATCCATCCATCCACCCATCCATCCACCCATCCATCCACTAAATTAAATTCTACTCTATGACTTAATCAAACATATTTCATGAATCTCTTTGTAACATGACAGCTTATCTTATTATCTTTGTATTTCTTATTCCAGTGGAAAGCAAAGAGGAGTTTGATTTCAGAGCACTTAGACTGGACTGGCTCAGATTACAGGTATTGAATTTACATCTGTCTTATACATCTTGTCCCAGGATCAATGATAGATTAACTGTTATTATAAAAAAAAAATAATAATAATAAAGTTAAATCTAGACATTTTGACTGTCACCACCATACCATCTGTATTTGTCCCCATTCAGTCCCATTTTATAATTTACTGGTCATTTAAGATACAAAAAATAAAATAAAATAAAAAGTTTGGGTGAAGTCATTCTCATCTCAGCGTGTGAATGACTGGATGCCTCTTTGTTGTGTTTTTTGTGTGCCCCTCCTTCTCCTCCAGGCCTACACTAGTGTGAACAAGGCTCCTCTTCCACTGAAGGACTATCCTGACCTGGCCAAGGTGATGAACATGGCCCAGTTCCACACCAGGATGGTGGACAATGTGGAGGAGTTGCTGAGGGAAACATCCGAGCTCTCTATACTCTGGTCAGCTCTGTTCTGTTCTGTTCTGTTCTGTTCTGTTCCGTTCTGTTCTGCTCTGTTCTGCTCTGTTCTGTTCTGTTCTGTTCTGTTCTGTTCTGTTCTGTTCTGTTCTGTTCTGTTCTGTTCTGTTCTGCTCTGCTCTGCTCTGCTCTGTTCTGCTCTGCTCTGTTCTGCACTGTTCTGTTCTATTCTGTTCTGTTCTGTTCTGTTCTGTTCTGTTCTGTTCTGTTCTGTTCTGTTCCGTTCTGTTCTGCTCTGTTCTTTTCTGTTCTGTTCTGTTCTGTTCTGTTCTGTTCTGTTCTGTTCTGTTCTTTTCTTTTCTTTTCTTTTCTTTTCTTTTCTTTTCTTTTCTTTTCTTTTCTTTTCTTTTCTTTTCTTTTCTTTTCTTTTCTTTTCTTTTCTTTTCTTTTCTGTTCTGTACTGTTCTGTTCTGTTCTCTTCTCTATTCTATTGTATTACAGTATTGGTAATCAAGCACAACATTCGTTGTAGACCATTTGTGACGTTGCTGCAAATCCCCCTCCATACCTCGTACCTCTGACACTGTGCACTTGACTAGACAACTAAAGACGATCTGAGTTTAAGTATCACAGCCATTAAAACCATCTCATGTCTTGTCTGTTGGCCTACATTTCTATCTGCAGTTTCTACCCACGTGTATTTGAGAAGATGTTTGCCCTGGGCAGTGAGGAGGAGACCATGCAGCGCTACCTGATTGCCTTCCCTCTGGTCAGCTCACACTTCAGCCTCTGTGGCCACCAGCTCTGTCCAGAAGAGGTCAGTATGGAGACACACACTGAGGGAGATGTATTAGCTGGAGAAGGGTGAAGGTGTCCAGCATGGTTAGGAGGATCAAT
>NC_140170.1:115327273-115354773 GCF_963971535.1 Notolepis coatsorum
ACTGGACCAGGTTACAGCAACATGGGACCCTGAAGCAAGCAATTCAATCAAAACTACAACGTAAAAGAAAGACCACCAAGGCAGTGGGTCACTAGCTGCAAACCAAACCAAACGAAACATAATTAACCCCACACACACAATTAACTACTACTCACAACTTAAACAAACAAAAAACGAAAATAAAATATAATAGACAAATATATTCAAAACCCACCAGTTGTACAGCAGATCACTGGTCATTTAATTTAATTTATTTATTTTTGATAGCGACAGATGAGAAAATCTTCCATGCATTCCATGTGTTAGTCCATGGAATAGAAAATGACATCTGGCCAAAGGGGGTATGGTACTCTACAGTTCCCTGCAGTGGTATTCGTATCCTAGTGGACAATCCAAAGGCAGTATGACGGTATCATTATACGTACAACCAACTAACTTTGTACAACCATGCAAAAGAAACTCTACAAATAGACATGCAACATTAGTTGTGCACAATGACCCCCCACTGTAGGCTACTACAGGTCCGGCCAGACCAACTGCCCGACAATGTCAGTTCCGCCTGGCTACATCCACATCCTCATTACCCAATCAGTTCCCTAAATCTACTTCCACCGGACCTAAAAAAAAACCTCCTTCAGCACTGCCAGACACATCTGCTTCAGATAAGCTACCCCGGTGCGAGTTTCCCCCTCCCCCCTGGATGACTGATCGCAGACCTAGTCAATTGTTGCGGGTTAGAATGAACACCGGCAGTAGATGAGCTGACCCCTCACCTATCCCTATCAGACTAGAACAAACCCTTAGGGGAGGAGAAGACAAAAGTGACCACAAACTTTCATCTCACTTTCCCTCACCTCACTCCCCACACCACCCCCGTGCGCACCCTGTCCATCACAGTCTCACCAGGCCCCTTCCTCCTCTACCGATGCTTGCCTCCTAAAGCCCGGCACTATGACCTCAAACAGGGAGTCCATTGAATCCATCGTCACAACAGGAGATGGAGACACCACTGCCGGGACCTCTGGGTCTTGGCCCCCCAACTGCAAACTTGGCCCACAAACTCGTAACTCGTTTCGATGCAGATTGCATTAATGCTTTGAAAAGTCAATAGGAACAATGGAATACACAGGCAGATTACCAACCAGCTGCGCTATGACCCTGTGTGGGTAGCCGCACCTGAATCGTATACATACCTGTTAGAAAACTGTGATTTTGGTGGTCGTTGGTCGTTATCAGCCTCCATCTCCTCTCCTGGCCATCTCCACGTTGTGTATTTGGTTTGTATTATTGAGGCAATCGTTCGGTGGAATTTTCACTCCCACACGCTGACTGGCTAAAACACTGTCTCTCTCCCCCGTTGCATCCGGAAAATAATGTTTGTGGAGTCGTCATTTCATATTAGAAGGCTGGTTTATTTGCATAGACAAAGGTCTTGTACAGAATGAAATTAATTGAAAGTCTTTAGAGGTCTAAGGAAAGCTAAGAAAATATCCATCTATCTGTCTCGCTATCATTGGCCATGCGCCCCCCCCCCCCCCCCCCCTGCTCTGCTCTCCAGCAGGAAAAGTAACAGTGGATATACTGTAATAAAATACTGGATCCACAGGGGGTCCCTGCTGCACTCCAACCAGGGTAAATGTTTTGAGGTTGATGTTGTCCAGTGTCTGTGTGGTTTGTATGGGATGAAAAAGAGTCAACAACCTCATATCACACAGGCAGTGTGCATGTTTTAATAGAACGCTTCATGAACTGCTGTGTACCCTGCGCCCCGAGCAGAAGAGGAGGTGGGTGGAGTATCTGCCTGAACATCAGAGCACTGGCTACTCCCCATACTTGTGTTTGGGACGGCCCCAGTGGTCATGCTGGATATCTGGCTGGGGCTGGATAGGGATGATTTTCAGGGTAATGTGCATGAGTGGGTTGGGGGACATCAGAGGAGGTTGTTCCCTACCACTACCAGCTTGTGCTCTGTCTCGCTGCCTGCTGCCTGCTCCAAGTTCTTCCTAGCCTGAGAGTCCAACCTCCTCTGATGTTCCCCCTAGCAGGGACCCCCTGTTACTTCCTGCTGATCTTGGGTCGGCACTGCAACTGACAAACAACATCCATAAGAACAAAAACATTCTCTAGTGACCCACTGCTTTGGTGGTCTTTCTTTCTCTTTGTTGTTTTGATTGAATTGCTTGCTTTAGGGCCCCATGTTGCTGTAACCTGGTCCAGTGACCAGTGTAACATTATAGTTTGTGAGCACTGGGTTAGCGGGGTTGATGTTGCCCACCTTAATTAAAGGAACACGCTAACATTATGGGAAATTCACTTACCATCTTCTTCAGAGTCAGACAAAAAGATAGATACCAATTTCTTCTCTGAGCTTAGCACAAATGAATGGAAGGGGATACGGACCATAGCCTAGCCGTTGGCCAAAGACTAGACTAGTCTAGTGGTCCGTATCCGCTTCCATTAATTTGTGCTGTGCTAAGCTAGGCAAGTTTGCAGCCGGATAGATTTATACTGAACACACAGAGAGGAAATTGGTATTTATCTTATTGTCTCTCTCTAGACAATAGTGGTGGTGGTTCTGGGCTGATGTGGGGCTTTGGTGGTGGTAGTGGTGCTGCACTAATGTGTGGTGGTGGTTCTGTGCTGATGTGGGGTGGTGGTTCTGTGCTGATGTGGGGTGCATTTTATAATGTCCCAGTTATGTGGACCTGGCAGAACATTTGTTTCATCCTAACCACTTTAATTTAAGTGACACTGCAATGTAATTATAAGTGACAATGCAATTATGAGTAAAACCCTAAGTGGGTATATTCAAACAGGCACAGGAATATTATACTGTAGTCTCCACTGAGATAATGAGTCCTATTCTGCCTCACCTGATAGGTACTGATTATGTCTTCATCAACAAGGCACAAGTGGTTTTGAAAAGGAGACCTGTTCAGTCTAGACTCTAGGGTCAGTGCTTTTATCATATCATAACATTTCAGTTCTGATAAATGATGTGGGCCCTTTGATGGCTGTGTGAAATGTCACGTTAGACACCTTTCTGGAATCTCACAGAAACACCCAGTTGGAAGCCTTATCTGGGTATTGAGAATCACATTAGCCTATGGCAGGCTATGTCATTAGGGAGCTACCGTCACTCAGGGAGCTTGTTCCGCTGGCATTTCTTTTCATTTCATCATTTCCGTTCTAGTGACTAGCTGATCCTTAAGGCCCCTCAAGTTTGCTCAGAACCGGGTAAATGAGAAACTCGAAAAGCAACTGAGCTTTCCCTCACTTACAGTCACGTCGAGTGTACATACAGGAATAAGCAAACAAATTTAGGGATGTCCGATATTATCGGCCGATATTGGCATTAAAATGTAATATCGGAAAATATCGGTATCGGTTTTCAATTTCTTTTTAATTTATTGTCAAAGTATGCATAATGTGTTAATTCCACGACAAGAGATATGTAATGTTAATTACCTGAAATTATTCCGTTTTTGGGGGGGGACCCTGCATATATCGGCATCGGTTGATATCGTTATTGGAAATTAAGAGTTGGACAATATCGGTATATCGGTAAAAAAGCCAATATTGAACACCCCTAAAAAAAAAGCACATAAAATCACACAGTATATAAAATAATAACAATATGACAACAAGGTGAGGCAAAAATCAAGGATAACAAATCAATTAAAACACATACAACTTGGAGATCAAGGTTTTAAACTCTGCAACAGAGGGGAGCATAGCAAGCGTAAGGACTGTTTCAGATTCAGATTCAGATTTCTTTATTCACCATTTTGTACAGGTACAAAATGGAAGGTGATTTGACATTACAGTGCATGATTGATTTTTTCACAAATAGGAACAACATAATAATAATAATGATAAATAAATAAGTAAGTGCAAAACAGGACAGAACAGTGAGACAACAATAAGACAGTAAAGTGCAGTGGTAGGGGACATGGAAACAGTGCAGCACAGTTCAAGTCCAGAGGTCCAGCCCTAGCAGCTCGCCATAGAGGGGGGGGGGGGGGGGAGCAGGGGGACACCTGACTCGTTTACCAGGCGAGCTGCTGAGGGGAAGAAGCTGAGTCTATGGCGGGACTTTAATGTCTTGGGCAGCCGTAGCCGCCTGCCGTGGGGGAGCATGGTGAAGAGGTTGTGACCCGGGTGGGCGGGGTCTGCCATGATCTTCCTCGCCCTCCTCAAGGCCCTGGAGGAATGTAGGGACACGAGGGAGGGAAGGGGGCAGCCGATCACCCTCTCCGCTGATCGTATCACCCGCTGCAGCTTGGCCTTGTTGGAGTTCATTCCATGAGCTAGACAGTAGACATCGTAGCAAAATGGAGATTTTGTGAGGTTTTGTCCGCTGCTCACCAACTTTCTCTGTCTTCTTTAAGCCTACTGTTAGGAATTCCCTACTCACTCTCTCTAGCCCCCACCCTCTCGTTCTTTACTCTCAGTGGCCACACCTGTTCGATTATCAATTACCTCTCGCACCTGTGGTGGCAGGCTAATTAGTTCCCCTGTGGGCTTTAAATACCAGGGCGCTTCCCCTCGTTTCGGCGTGGGGTCGTGTTGTAAACATGCCGTATCATATTCTCAAACATCTAGACTCTTTCGGGAGGTCCTCTGTTCTGCCTATGCTGTATTGATTCTCCGGCGTAGAGATGTATGCTCCAGCCTTCGCCTGCTGTCGCCGTTGCCTGAGAGTGGGACTGGTCTGCGCTCCCTAGACTTCCACGGGAGGCATCCCAGTCATCCACTTCAGACCCCCCGCGCAGCTGTCGTCCTGACGCACATCCAGACCAGCGCCCGGCGTGAGACGAGGTGCAAGCTTTGGCCACCTGTCGCCGTTTGCCTGGAGGGAGACATTGTACTGCGCTCTCTAATCCTCTACGGGAGGTATTCCAGTGTTCCACTCCAGACCAGCGCGCCAGATGCGCTCAAGCCTTCGCCACCTGTCGCCGTTTGCCTGGAGGGAGACACTGTACTGCGCTCTCTAATCCTCTACGGGAGGTATTCCAGTGTTCCACTTCAGACCTTCGAGCTTGGCACGCTCTCCCGACCAGCGCGCAGACGCGCATCTCCTAGACCTTCGAGCTTGGCACGCTCTCCCGACCAGCGCGCAGACGCGCATCTCCTAGACCTTCGAGCTTGGCACGCTCTCCCGACCAGCGCGCAGACGCGCATCTCCTAGACCTTCGAGCTTGGCACGCTCTCCAGACCAGCGCGCAACGCGCATCTTCTAGACCTTCGTGCTTGGCACACTCCTCCTCGCAGACGCACCCCGATGCGTCTCTCGGTTCCGGTGCGCACTCAAGCAGTGGCGCACCACTCTGTTCCTCGGCTCCGACAGCGGCTACCCGGTGGACGACACCCTCGCCACCGCCACTGTTCCAGCACTCTGTTCCTCGGCTCCGACAGTCGGCTACCCGGTGGACGACACCCTCGCCACCGCCACTGTTCCAGCACTCTGTTCCTCGGCTCGGACAGCCAGCCACCCGGTGGCGATGCCCCTTGCCCCCTTCCCGCTGCTGTCCCTGTACCATTACGCATACGTCTGGGTGAGTTTTGATTGTGATGTCACTCACCCAGCGTAATGCCCCTTGCCCCCTTCCCGCTGCGTTTCCTGTACCATTACGCATACGCCTGGGTGAGTTTTGATTGTGATGTCACTCTCCCAGCGTAATGCCCCTTGCCCCCTTCCCGCTGCGTTTCCTGTACCATTACGCATACGCCTGGGTGAGTTTTGATTGTGATGTCACTCTCCCAGCGTAATGCCTCTTGCCCCCGTCTCGCTGCTGTTCCTGTACCATTACGCATACGCCTGGGTGAGTTTTGATTGTGATGTCACTCACCCAGCGTATTGCCTCCTTTAGTTCTCACTTAGTTAGTAGTTTGGACATTTCATCTCCCACTCTGTTTTTGTTCTCTCTTAGATAGTATTTTTGGACATTACATCTCCCCCTGTGTGTTTGTCACACGAAGATATTATTACTTTGTTACTTTGTTATTTGGACTGTTCTGCATCTGCTCTGTTTGTTTCCCTTTTGAATATTAACCCTCTCCTCTGTTCTGCAGAGCGGCCCAGATGTTTTCCCACCATTCCCCAGTTCCTCCCTGTTCCCCAGCCCGCCTCCGCGGGCCTCAGTCCCCTCTGTCCCTAGTTCTCCCCTTTCTAGTTCCACCTAGTTCCTGGTCCCAAGTTCTCCCCTTCTAGTTCCACCTAGTTCCTTGTCCCTAGTTCTCCTAGTCCCCAGTTCTCCTTGTCCCTAGTTCTCCTAGTCCCCAGTTCTCCTGTTCCCTAGCTCTCCTTGTCCCGACTTCTCCTAGTCTCTAGTTCCTCTGTTCCTTTAACCTTCCCCTAGTGTTCCTTTAACCTTCCCCTAGCGTTCCTTTAGTGTTTCCCCTAGCGTTCATTAACCTTCCCTTAGTGTTCCCTCTTCCTGCCCGCCTCTTAAAGGCACCTAGTTTTTCCCCTCTTGTTATATTCCTGTATTTGTGTTCTCCCTTAAAGGGACAGTGCCCTTTTTCCCTGTCTCTCAATAAATATCTGTTTCTTGGCAAACCATCATACCTGTCTTGTGTTGTGCGATTGGGGTCGGTTACAAACCATAACAGTACGACCCCACCAAATCGACGACCCCAGCCAGCACAGACGGTGTATGTTGAGTTTGCCTTTTTTTTCTTGTTCCCTCTAGTTCCCCTCTAGCTCCCCTGTTAGCTCCCCTGTTAGCCCTGTTGGCTTCCCTGTTAGCCCAGTTTAGCTCCCCTGTTAGCCTGTTAGCTCCCCTGTTAGCCCTGTTGGCTTCCCTGTTAGCCCTGTTTGACCCCCCTGCAGCTTGTTAGGCCTCTACTACCAGCCTGGCCCCTGTCTGCTAGCCTTGCCCCGGCTGCTAGCACAGCCTCTATGTTTTATGCAGCCCTTGCTGCTGGCATAGGCCCTGTAGCTAGCCTTGCCCTGGCAGCTAACCCAGTCCCTCAGCAGAGCCCCAGTCTGCTAGCTTAGCCCCGGCTGCTAGCACAGCCTCTATGTTTTATGCAGCCCTTGCTGCTGGCATGGGCCCTGTAGCTAGCCATGCCAGGCAGCTAACCCAATTCCCTCTGCATGGCCTCCACTTTTTTGTGTAGCATCTCACACTGCTAGGACTGCCCCTTCAGCTAGCAGGGTCAGTGTTCTCCCACTGCTAGGACTGCCCTTTCAGCTAGCAAGGTCAGTATTCCCACTGCTAGGACTGCCCTTTCAGCTAGCAAGGTCAGTTTATCTCCCACTGCTAGGACTGCCCTTTCAGCTAGCAAGGTCAGTTTTATCCCCACTGCTAGGACTGCCCTTTCAGCTAGCATGGTCAGTTTATCCCCACTGCTAGGACTGCCCTTTCAGCTAGCAAGGTCAGTTTATCTCCCACTGCTAGGACTGCCCTTTCAGCTAGCAAGGTCAGTTTCTCTCCCACTGCTAGGACTGCCCCTTCAGCTAGCATGGTCAGTTTGCTCCCACTGCTAGGACTGCCTTTTCAGCTAGCAAGGTCAGTTTATCCCTCTGCTAGGACTGCCCTTTCAGCTGGCAAGATCAGTATTCCCACTGCTAGGACTGCCCTTTCAGCTAGCAAGGTCAGTTTATCTCACACAGCTAGGACTGTCCTTCCAGCTAGCTTGTTCTCTCATGCTGGTCCAGCCCTGTCTGCCAGCCTAGCTCCGGCAGCTAGCGCAGCCTCTATGTTTATGTAGCAGTACAGCTGGCATAGGCCCTGTAGCTATCAGTGCCTTGGCAGCTACCCTTTCCCCCTGCTAGCCTAGCTCGGCAGCTAGCGCAGCCTCTATGTTGATGTAGCAGTACAGCTAGCATAGGCCCTGTAGCTATCAGTGCCTTGGCAGCTACCCTTTCCCTCTGCTAGCCTAGCTCGGCAGCTAGCGCAGCCTCTATGTTAATGTAGCAGTACAGCTAGCATAGGCCCTGTAGCTATCAGTGCCCTGGCAGCTACCCTTTCCCTCTGCTAGCCTAGCTCGGCAGCTTGCGCAGCCTCTATGTTGATGTAGCAGTACAGCTAGCATAGGCCCTGTAGCTATCAGTGCCCTGGCAGCTAACTTTCCCTCTGCTAGCCCTTTCCCGGTGCTACCATGGTTACCCCTTAGCTACCCTGCTTGCCCCTCAGTTCCTCTAGACCAGTTCTCTAGACCAGTTCTCTAGACCAGTTCTCTTGGCCAGTTCTCTAGGCCAGTTCTCTAGACCAGTTCCTCTAGACTAGTTCTCTGGACCCAGTTCCTCCTGACCCGGTTCCTCTAGGCCCGGTTTCCTCTAGGCCAGTTCCTCCTGTTGCCCCTCTGCTACCCTAGTTACCCCTCGGCGACCCTGTTTCTTTTGCTAGCCCCACTCTTGTGGTGGCTTCCCCTGCTGGCTTGGCCAGTACCTTTTGTTTTTGTCTTGTTTTGCCCCCTGCCACTCTGTCTGTATTTGTTTTGGGTCGCCAGGTGGCTCCCGTTGAGGGGGGGGTACTGTGAGGTTTTGTCCGCTGCTCACCAACTTTCTCTGTCTTCTTTAAGCCTACTGTTAGGAATTCCCTACTCACTCTCTCTAGCCCCCACCCTCTCGTTCTTTACTCTCAGTGGCCACACCTGTTCGATTATCAATTACCTCTCGCACCTGTGGTGGCAGGCTAATTAGTTCCCCTGTGGGCTTTAAATACCAGGGCGCTTCCCCTCGTTTCGGCGTGGGGTCGTGTTGTAAACATGCCGTATCATATTCTCAAACATCTAGACTCTTTCGGGAGGTCCTCTGTTCTGCCTATGCTGTATTGATTCTCCGGCGTAGAGATGTATGCTCCAGCCTTCGCCTGCTGTCGCCGTTGCCTGAGAGTGGGACTGGTCTGCGCTCCCTAGACTTCCACGGGAGGCATCCCAGTCATCCACTTCAGACCCCCCGCGCAGCTGTCGTCCTGACGCACATCCAGACCAGCGCCCGGCGTGAGACGAGGTGCAAGCTTTGGCCACCTGTCGCCGTTTGCCTGGAGGGAGACATTGTACTGCGCTCTCTAATCCTCTACGGGAGGTATTCCAGTGTTCCACTCCAGACCAGCGCGCCAGATGCGCTCAAGCCTTCGCCACCTGTCGCCGTTTGCCTGGAGGGAGACACTGTACTGCGCTCTCTAATCCTCTACGGGAGGTATTCCAGTGTTCCACTTCAGACCTTCGAGCTTGGCACGCTCTCCCGACCAGCGCGCAGACGCGCATCTCCTAGACCTTCGAGCTTGGCACGCTCTCCCGACCAGCGCGCAGACGCGCATCTCCTAGACCTTCGAGCTTGGCACGCTCTCCCGACCAGCGCGCAGACGCGCATCTCCTAGACCTTCGAGCTTGGCACGCTCTCCAGACCAGCGCGCAACGCGCATCTTCTAGACCTTCGTGCTTGGCACACTCCTCCTCGCAGACGCACCCCGATGCGTCTCTCGGTTCCGGTGCGCACTCAAGCAGTGGCGCACCACTCTGTTCCTCGGCTCCGACAGCGGCTACCCGGTGGACGACACCCTCGCCACCGCCACTGTTCCAGCACTCTGTTCCTCGGCTCCGACAGCGGCTACCCGGTGGACGACACCCTCGCCACCGCCACTGTTCCAGCACTCTGTTCCTCGGCTCCGACAGCGGCTACCCGGTGGACGACACCCTCGCCACCGCCACTGTTCCAGCACTCTGTTCCTCGGCTCCGACAGTCGGCTACCCGGTGGACGACACCCTCGCCACCGCCACTGTTCCAGCACTCTGTTCCTCGGCTCGGACAGCCAGCCACCCGGTGGCGATGCCCCTTGCCCCCTTCCCGCTGCTGTCCCTGTACCATTACGCATACGTCTGGGTGAGTTTTGATTGTGATGTCACTCACCCAGCGTAATGCCCCTTGCCCCCTTCCCGCTGCGTTTCCTGTACCATTACGCATACGCCTGGGTGAGTTTTGATTGTGATGTCACTCTCCCAGCGTAATGCCCCTTGCCCCCTTCCCGCTGCGTTTCCTGTACCATTACGCATACGCCTGGGTGAGTTTTGATTGTGATGTCACTCTCCCAGCGTAATGCCTCTTGCCCCCGTCTCGCTGCTGTTCCTGTACCATTACGCATACGCCTGGGTGAGTTTTGATTGTGATGTCACTCACCCAGCGTATTGCCTCCTTTAGTTCTCACTTAGTTAGTAGTTTGGACATTTCATCTCCCACTCTGTTTTTGTTCTCTCTTAGATAGTATTTTTGGACATTACATCTCCCCCTGTGTGTTTGTCACACGAAGATATTATTACTTTGTTACTTTGTTATTTGGACTGTTCTGCATCTGCTCTGTTTGTTTCCCTTTTGAATATTAACCCTCTCCTCTGTTCTGCAGAGCGGCCCAGATGTTTTCCCACCATTCCCCAGTTCCTCCCTGTTCCCCAGCCCGCCTCCGCGGGCCTCAGTCCCCTCTGTCCCTAGTTCTCCCCTTTCTAGTTCCACCTAGTTCCTGGTCCCAAGTTCTCCCCTTCTAGTTCCACCTAGTTCCTTGTCCCTAGTTCTCCTAGTCCCCAGTTCTCCTTGTCCCTAGTTCTCCTAGTCCCCAGTTCTCCTGTTCCCTAGCTCTCCTTGTCCCGACTTCTCCTAGTCTCTAGTTCCTCTGTTCCTTTAACCTTCCCCTAGTGTTCCTTTAACCTTCCCCTAGCGTTCCTTTAGTGTTTCCCCTAGCGTTCATTAACCTTCCCTTAGTGTTCCCTCTTCCTGCCCGCCTCTTAAAGGCACCTAGTTTTTCCCCTCTTGTTATATTCCTGTATTTGTGTTCTCCCTTAAAGGGACAGTGCCCTTTTTCCCTGTCTCTCAATAAATATCTGTTTCTTGGCAAACCATCATACCTGTCTTGTGTTGTGCGATTGGGGTCGGTTACAAACCATAACAGATTTACCCTGTTCTGAGCAAACTCGGGGGACCTAAAGGACCTACTTGTAAAAAACGATTTGCTAGCTGTATATAGGCCGAAACTAATGACACGTTTAGAGTAAACTTCCCAGTTGTGTCAACTCCATTAAGACTTCTAACTCTGGCTCTGTTCTGTCTCACATCTCTTCTCCCAACCTCCACTCTGCCTCAGTATGGATACGTTGTTTTCTACTAATTCATGCCATGTTTTATGCCCTCACTTGTCTGAAAAAAGCGCAGTCAAAACATTGTCACTGTCAAAATATTTCTAGTTCCTTTTATTGTTTTTATTATCTACTTTTTCTCCCATTTTTCTATTTGTTCTCCCATCCCAATTTTGTATTGTCCAATTCTACCCTCCCCTGTCTCGAACGCTGTTAGGCCATGCCTCCCACAGGCCGGCTGCAATGTGGACCAAGCCTTGCATCACATGTCCCCTCCGGTACACGAGGAGGTAGCTGTTACATCTTTTCAACTGTACAGCGCAATCTCTCAGCAGCGAGGGTCTGCGTGGGAGGCACACGCCGCCCTCGTTGCTTCCTGATTCTGCTGTGCAGGCGCACCAACCGACCTGTAGGAGTCGCTGTCCACAACGTCCGATCCCCACCCACCAGCTTCCCACCCCCTAATACTGCCAATTGTACTAGTATGAACGACCAGCCAAGCTGGTAGCAATGCCGAGAGCTGGGCTCGAACCCAGCATCTCCTGGATTAGTGGCGAGCGCCTTGCCCACTTGCGCCACTTAGCCGCCCAATATTTCTAGTTCCTAAAGAGTCTCTGTCTTGTTTGTTTGTCTGTTTGTTTCTCTCTCTCTCTCTCTCTCTCTCTCTCTCTCTCTCTCTCTCTCTCTCTCTCTCTCTCTCTCTCTCTCTCTCTCTCTCTCTCTCTCAGTATGGACAAGATGCATCAGACCTTGACCGAGCTCTGCTCCTCCTTCAGCGCCTGTAGTGACTTCATAGTGTGCGACCACATCGTCGTTCCCACTGAGTTCCTCCTGTCTCATCTGGAGAAGCGTCTATCCAAGTAAGACACAGTGAAATACTTACAGAACCACCGTGCCATAACTATACCGTGATCTGATATGATTATTATCTTTCGGTTTTAACTGCTGATGTTGTGCAGAAATCTCATAATTCAATTGAATTCCTTATAACTGAATTAAACACGGCCCTCTGCATTTTGGGTGGATTTAATGACCCAAGGGTTGATATTACCCACTAAAAACACATTCTGTAATTTGAATGGACCTCTACTTGGACCTGAGGGCTGGCCTATTGGAGATACAGTATGAGGTGGCCTTTGGAGATACAGTATGAGGTTTTCATCTGACATCATTGAAATGTGACTTCACGTTACTGCTATGTGTTGTTGACTATTGTGCTTCTCTGGATACCTTTGAGGCCTCATATACATACACCCCCAGATTCCCTGCAAATCCTGGGGTTTTATCTGTAGAAATCCAAATCCCCCTCACATCATATGATGTGAAAAAGCCAATCACATAGCGTAGCACACAGGGGACACAAAAGCAATCCACGAGCTGCAAACTGCACAGGGATACTCCACTCATACAGTGAGATAACTGTAAAATCAGTAACTCTAAAATCAAATATTGTTAAATGATTGTATTGTGTGAGATGATGACTGAATAAACTACTACTACTACTACTACTACTACTACTACTACTACTACTACTACTACTACTACTACTACTACTACTACTACTACTACTACTACTACTACTACTACTACTACTACTACTACTACTACTACTACTACTACTACTACTACTACTACTACTACTACTACTACTACTACTACTACTACTACTACTACTACTACTACTACTACTACTATACTACTACTACTACTACTACTACTACTACTACTACTACTACTACTACTACTACTAGATCATTTCACAATACTACCTTTTCCTTTCAACCCTCTGGGGGATCATGAAGAGTTTATTTGGTCGCTGGCGATACCTTTTGTTATGGTATCTGAATAGTACTAAGATGGGGCTAATCTTTTCCCAATCCCGAATCTGAGGAGAGATCTGCTATGCCACCCATCTGGTCTGCATCATCTCAGCGTTAATGGTTATTTAGATTAGGGCCTGGTACCGGGGCAACCTAATGTCTCTGTATATATGTGCTCTGCTTAGTCTCCGTGGCTCGGCTGATGGCTATCTCTCCTTCACCAGAAAATGAGGGCCTCCAAGTGGCAGCAAACTTACTGTAATTGACCCCGTCCCCTCCGAGGACACATTTGTAAATACAGTTAAAGAGATCAGTGGAGTGGTGTGAGAGAGAGAGAGAGAGAGAGAGAGAGAGAGAGAGAGAGAGAGAGAGAGAGAGAGAGAGAGAGAGAGAGAGAGAGAGAGAGAGAGAGAGAGAGAGAGAGAGAGAGAGAGAGAGAGAGAGCACAAGGCCCTGGAACAGTAAACGTGCAGTGGTGCAATGGCTGGTTGAGCCTGTTTCAAGGTTTCTGACAATCTTTTCCGGTCCTGTATACTGTAAGTGACATGTGCCCAATGTCTCACTCCAGAGTCATCGTGAGAATGGCCAGTTACAACCAGGCCACCCAGGAGATAGCTCGTCCCTCAGATCTCCTGGCAGGGATCAGAACCTACTTGACCACTCTGCACATCCTGTCTTGCTCCATCAACATGGACATCACCCGGCTGGTGAGGAGTGTCTTGCTCCAGCAGACCCAGCCTCTAGACGCCCAGGGAGCTCAGACCATCACCACACTCTACACAAACTGGTGTGTTAACCCTTTCACTGCCACACTACCAAATGGTTAACCCTTTCACTACCACACTACAGACGTTTATTTTTTTTACCTGAATCCTATTGTTATTTTATAAGGAAGACATGTGTAACCTTGTATGGCAGCCGGCTTCATGAGATCACGATAATCCATCTTGTCAGGCCTCAGGTTATACGCTTGTGCCTGAACCACAGTGGTTCAGAACAATCAGCGTCCTTTGAAGAACTACTGGCAGCTACAAACAAAGATACTCTGCCAAGTAGTTTTTTTTAAGCGCCGGCCCTATTCCAAACAATTTCAAAGGATGACTTCGCAGATGGTTTTGTGTAACAGACCATCTGGCGGGTCAGGTTAGGACATGTGATAATAAAGCTCTCCAGACACAGAACATGTTGCTAAGATTTATGTCCAATTGTCACATGTCCTCTTCACAACGATAGGATTCAGGTACTGTAAGAAGACTTTGAAATGTCACTGTAAATAGTTTAATCCTATGCATGTGTAATTTGATACAGTGTGTGTGTGTGTGTGTGTGTGTGTGTGTGTGTGTGTGTGTGTGTGTGTGTGTGTGTGTGTGTGTGTGTGTGTGTGTGTGTGTGTGTGTGTGTGTGTGTGTGTGTGTGTGTGTGTGTGTGTGTGTGTGTGTGCGCGCGTGTGTGTGTGTCCTAGGTACCTGGAGGGCCTCCTACGTCAGGCCAGCAGTGCCCTCATCCTCCACTGTCCCTCCAGGCACTGCTTTGTCAACCAGACCATAGAGAATAACCAGAGCTTCAAAGCAGAGGAGTACTCTGACATATTAGGTTAGTTGTGAGGTAACATTAGTTTAAGAGAGGAGTAGCTACTCAGATATATCAGGTTAGCTGTGATATTTGCAGCTAGTGACCCACTGCCTTGGTGGTCTTTCTTTTACTTTGTTGTTTTGATTGAATTGCTTGCTTTAGGGCCCCATGTTGCTGTAACCTGGTACTGTACCAGTGAAATGTGGGAATTTGTGAGCTCCCTTTGCACTGGATTGGCAGGGTTGGAATTTCCCACCAGCACGCCAACATTATGGGAAATGCACTTACCGTCTTCTCCAGAGTCGGACACGAAGATAGATATACTAATATCCTCTCTGTGCATTCAGTAGAAGGCTATCTGGCTGCAAGCTAGCTAATCCGTTATACTTCATGAGAAGTTTACATCGTTGTGTGACCTGTGTCCAGTAACCACAGATCAACACTGTGCCTAGAAGCTTCCTGAATATGAATGAGACCAAAACATGACTCGCTCACTCCATAGCTCACCTGTCGCCATTTATATTTATGTATGCTTTTTATATTTGTGCTTTTCACATCCCATCCCATAGCACATCCTATCTGAGTTGCTCTTATAGACTGTCTCTCCTGCAGCTCATCCTTAATGTCTCCGTACTACCTACTGCGCTTCTTATCTAAACATCCTGCCACCTCCGATAATTATTGTATTACACAATGCGATATGCGCACGCACGCACGCACGCACGCACGCACGCACGCACGCACGCATGCACGCATGCACGCACGCACGCACACACACACACACACACACACACACACACACACACACACACACACACACACACACACACACACACACACACACACACACACACACACACACACACACACACACACACACACACACACAAACACAAGGCACCTTGGAGACTTCTCCACCTCCACAAATTCCCCCTGACTGACATCATCAATGTTGATATGGAGTGGTGATGAAATCTTCTCCTCCTCCTCTTCTTCCTGCTCACTGTGACTCACTCTCTTTTGACTTTATTCAAACAGAGTTTGAAACCGTGGAAGGTCTCAATTGCTGCAGACTATCCCACGTGCAATCACACGTGTAACTTTTACCACCCTGGTCCACCCTGTTTGAATAGAGATCCAAATCGTTCTTTAAAGCATGTTTTCTAAATTGTACACATAGCCCCCTTGCTGATCTTCTCCAAGGCATCCTCACTCAGCTTCACCTTTCATTTGCACAAGCAACGCTAATTTCCCAGAAACTAAACCGTGGAAAATTTTGAATGCCCTAGATATTTTATTACCTGCTAGTGCTGCAGTAGGGTATACTTGATACTTCTAAAACACATTTACATGTCTATATTTGAACAGAGCTCCAGGCGCTAGCTGAGCTGATTGGTCCGTACGGTCTGAAGTTCCTGAGTGAGAATCTCATGTGGCACATCACCTCTCAAGTCAGCGAGCTCAAGGTATGATGATAATACTAATGAGTGGTCTCATGGACAGATATCAAGGTATGATATTAACGAGTAGTCTCATGGACAGATATCAAGGTATGATGATAATGAGTAGTCTCATGGACAGATATCAAGGTATGATGATAATGAGTAGGCTCATGGACAGATATCAAGGTATGATATTAATGAGTAGTCTCATGGACAGAGCTCAAGGTATGATATTAATGAATAGTCTCATGGACAGTGCTCAAGGTATGATATTAATGAGTGGTCTTATGGACAGATATCAATGTATGATATGAATGAGTAGTGTCATGGACAGAGCTCAAGGTACAGTATGCAATTCACGAGTGGTCTCATGCACAGAGCACATGGTATGATACTAATAAGTGGTCTCATGGATGGGGAGAGGCTGGGTAGTGTAGAGGTCTAAGCACTCGCCTACCACCGTAGGAAGGGAAGTCCTGGTTGTTGCAACAGCGACGACTACTACTGGTCAGGGTACCTGTTCAACAGGGAGGGGATTTGAAGGAGATAGCGTGAACCTCCGCACACGTTATGGTCTCCTAGTGAAACGCCTTGCTGTCAAGTGAAAAGAAGCGGCTGGCGACTCCACATGTATCGGAGAAGGCATGTGTAGGACTACACCCTCCCCAGGCCGACAACTACCAGGGGGGGAATTGGCTTAACCCTTTCATTACCACACTACAAGTTCAAGTTCTTTAATAGTTGTCATACAGAAGTACAGAATACTTTCATACAAAATGCTTCTTACTGTTACGCTCCAGAGACTGTGCTAGACAAGATAGTATCAAATAACATAATAACATAATATAGCATGAATTTAGAAGAAGAAAATGAGGTCACAGTGTTCGGTATAGACATATGTACAATGTTCTGAGTTACCATATAATATACAATACACAATACTATGCAGTGTACTAATGTACAGTACTATCTAGTGCAAAGCAGAAATGGGATGAGGTACAATTTTAGGTACAATTTACAGTAAGGTGTACGAGTTGTAGTGCAATCCTTCATCCATAAATATAAAGTGTGGGGAGTGGGTGCTACAGTGTGTTTGTTTAAAGTGGGTGTGTGCGTGTGGATGTGTGTGCTATGTGCGTTTGGTGGTTGTTGTTGTGTAGTGTTCATTCATTGTTCGTTTAGCAGCCTGATGGCCTGGGGATAGAAGCTACTTCTGAGTCTTTCTGTGCTCGCCTTGAGACTCCTGTATCGCTTGCCTGACCGCAGCAGTTCGAAGAGGCAGTTGTTCGGGTGACTGGAGTCTTTAATGATTCTCTTAGCCTTGCCCTTGCAACGCTTGTAGTAAATGTTCTGGAGGGTGGGGAGCCCCCCTCCAATTGTGCGTTCGGCTGAACGTGTCACTCTTTGTAGTCTGCTTTGGTCTTTTGCAGTGCTATTCCCAAACCAGGAGGTGATGTTGCCGGTCAAGATGCTCTCTATTGTACATGAGTAGAAGTTCTTAAGGATCTTCTGGCTGACTTGGAACTTCCTTAGGCGCCTGAGGAAGTAGAGGCGTTGTCGTGCCTTCTTCACCACACTGTTAATGTGTGTGGTCCATGTCAAGTCCTCGGATATGTAGGCTCCGAGGTACTTGAAGCTGTTGACTCTCTCAACCGGTGCCCCGTCGATGCTGAGGGGGCTGTAGTCCTTGACCCCCGACCTCCTGAAGTCCACAATCATCTCCTTTGTTTTGCTGACGTTCAGGGAGAGGCTGTTTTCCTGGCACCATCCCGCCAGGACCTTGACCTCTTCCAGGTAGGCCCTCTCGTCGTTGGCAGAGATCAGGCCCACCACCACTGTGTCGTCAGCAAATTTGACGATTGTATTGCTACTCCGCTGAGCCACACAGTCGTGTGTGTACAGGGAGTAGAGGAGGGGACTCAGAACACAGCCCTGGGGGGCCCCTATGTTGAGGGTGATGGATGAGGAGGTGCAGTTGCCTGCTCTCACCACCTGGGGTCTGCCAGTCAGGAAGTCCAAGACCCACTGGCAGAGGTCATAGCCCAAGCCCAGGTCCCTGAGCTTGGCTATGAGTATGGAGGGGACTATGGTATTGAATGCCGAGCTGTAGTCGATGAATAGCATTCTCACATAGTTCCCCTGCCTCTTGTCCAGGTGTGATGCTGCTGTGTGCAGCACATGGGATATGGCGTCCTCCGTGGACCTGTTGGGGCGGTATGCAAATTGCAGGGGGTCCATGTTGATGGGGAGGGAGGAGCAGATGTAGCCCTTTACTAGCTTCTCAAAGCACTTCATGGCTATGGAGGTGAGAGCTACAGGGCGGTAGTCGTTGAGGCAAGCAGGCTTGGATTTTTTGGGTACAGGGATAATAGTGGACTTCTTCAGGCAGGTGGGGATGACAGCCTGTTCTAAGGACAGGTTAAATATGTCAGTGAATACTGGGGCCAGTTGGTCGGCACAGACTTTTAGGACGCGGCCGGGGATGCCGTCCGGACCTGCTGCCTTCCTGATATTCACTTTTTTAAAGGTCCGCCTCACCTCATGCTCTGTTACCCTGAACACTGCGCCTCCATCAGCAGCCGACCCCCCCCCCCCCCCATTGCCGAGGCTTGTGAGCTTAACTCTTTACTATCACACTACAGACGGTTAACCATTAACAAAGGGTTAACCATTTGTCGTGTGGCATTGAAAGGGTTAACCTTCCGTATTGTCACGGTGAAAAGGTTAACCGTTTGGTAGTGCGGTAGTGAAATGGATAACAACTAAATTGGAGATATGGGAGAAAAAGGTAAAAGGCAAAAATGTGTGGTCTCATGGTTAAAAAATAAGCTAGATCTCCATTGTGCTAAAGCTTCCATATAGCGTCCTAAAATGCAAAAATCAGCAAGAACCACAATGCTGTATTTGACTATAATCTGTCAGTACCATGGTTTAATATGCGGGACCTAATAGAAAGTGGCACATTAACTATCTTTCAGAGGATGTAGTGGTATCATTATAACTCTAGAAACCTTGAGGAGTCCATACATGTCACCCATGTCATACTTATTATCAGTGCCTGGAAATGGTAAGTTAAGTTCAAAGGGGTCTCTTGACCTTTCATCTTAAGGTATCTGAATGACAATGGGCTCTTTGGACCCTCACCTTTACAGCCATGCCCACTATATGCCCCACTATACTAAATGAAGACAAAGCTCCAGACCTCCCAAAACAAACTAGTGAGACTCCTGCACAACCTTCACTTTAGGACTCACCTAACGCCAGCCCACTTTAGCAGGCTGGGATGGCTTAGGGTTGAAGAAAGAGTACACCAGCTTAAAATGCTACTGGTTTTTAAAGTACTAAAAGAAACGGTCCCCAAGTACCTAGTCAATTATTTTAATAAAGTAGGAGATGTCCACAAACACGCCACAAGAGGAAGCCCCACGGACCTGGTCCCGCCGAGAGTCAGGACATGCATGGGGAAAGATGCATTTTTTTACTCTGCTACGGTAATGTGGAATGCCCTGCCAACATTTTTTAAACTCCTGAACTCCCCTCTCGGATTTAAATCCGCCCTAAACACATGGCTCAGCAGCAACTCAAATTGGTCTTAAAATGTTTTTTTTATCTCTTTTATCATAACTTGGCTTTTATTTCTTTTATCATGAGTTTCTTTTAAGGGTTTGCGGATTTTCTTTTAACATTAGTTAACTGTATGAGTTGTCAGGTTAGGTGTTTTTATAAATTTTTTTTTAGAATGTGTCCTGTCAGTGTACATGTCCATTTGTGTTTCTGTGCCTTTTTATGTTCCATGTATGGACCACAATGGAAACAAGCCTTGGCTTTATTGTGTTTTATCCATTTTTGACCTGCGTTATTGACACTGTTATTGTCTTGTCTTTTAAAATGTTTTTTTTTGTCATACGATTTGTGTCAAAATAAAGTATTCAATTCAAAGTATTCAATTCAATTCAATATATGCTAGTCCCATGTAGTCTCAGGTCAAAAACATGCAGTTATTTTCTTGCAGCACAAATATATTTATATTTGTATGTTTTTTTTCATTTTTTGTATTATTTATTTATTCATTATATATAATTGCTATATACAATTTATTTTACTTATTTATGCATACTGTGGTCCCTAAACCACCTTGGAACATAAATAAATAGAATAAAACCCTTGTGGATAATACGTACAGGACTCAACGTTTGCACGTTTCCCCGTGTTAAGAGTTTACTTGATTTAACTACAACTACATACAACTACATCTACCTTGTAGATTAGGTCACCATAATATGGTGTCTTTTGTTTTGTTTTTAGTAAATGGTGCCACAGTCTCCCCACACTGGATTATTAAGTTATTTCCCTGTAGTGACTGAATAATCACAACACAGACTGATCTGACAGGACCCTGACTTCCCTTTGTTACAAGGCTCACCTGATGCAGTTGTATCACTCTTTCTCTTCCTTCTCTGTCTTCAGAAACTGGTGGTTGAGAACATGGACGTCCTGGTTCAGATGAGAAACAACTTTGATAAGCCAAACGAGATGGCCAATCTAAAAAAGAAACTGCCAGGTGAGACATGGAGTGAAGGAAGAGGAGGAGGAGGAGGAGGAGGAGGAGGAGGAGGAGGAGGAGGAGGAGGAGGAGAACAGGAATAGGAAAGGAGTAGAGGAAAGGGGAAAGGAGAGGAGCAGGTGTCATAATAGGGTGAGATGAAGAGGAGGGTGAGTGGGAGTTCATGAAGAGGATAATAACGATGAGAGAGTACAGTTAGGGAAGCACCTCATAAACACAATCCATTATTAGTTGATGTACATAAACACAGTAAACACCTCATAAACACAATACATTATTAGTTGATGTACATATACACAGTAAACACCTCATAAACACAATCCATTATTAGTTGATGTACATATACACAGTAAACACCTCAGAAACACAATCCATTATTAGTTGATGTACACACAGTAAACACCTCATAAACACATTCCATTATTAGTTCAGTTCCGGCGCCCTGGGCGGGCATTAGGGGGCCGGGCCCGCCCACTGAGTCAGCTGTGCCCACCCTAAAAAAAATAAAAATAAAATGTTGAGCCTATAACATGCTCCTCCTGTCAGCCAAGTCTGTGTTTAGTGGGTGGGAGGGGTTTTCCCTGATGGCCTGGAGCTTAGCAAGGTTCCTCCTCTCCGCCACCCTCGCTAGAGTCCAGCTCAACCCCAACCACGCTACTGGCCTTCTTGACCATTTTATCCAGCCTGTTTGTGTCCCCTGCTCTCAGTCCGCTGCCCCAGCAGGTCTGTTATATATATCCGTTCAGTCTGTTTTTGTATAAGTGAAAGTTCTTAAGATAGAGAGAAATTAGATTTTTCAATTGCCTCTCTGCTGTTTAGTTCAGCACGTGGGCAGCGCCAAGCAAGCCACAGCGCCGCTGTCCCAGCTGAAACGTATAAAAGGGAACCTGTGTTGAAAAACCATTGTGCCCCCCCCGAGAACATTTTATGCCCCCCCACTAATTTGTTTCTGCAGCCTGGTCTGTATGAGTTGATGTACATATACACAGTAAACACCTCAGAAACACAATCCATTATTAGTTGATGTACATATACACAGTAAACACCTCAGGCTTTCTTTCCATTGGATTTTAATATTCCTGAAAACGTTTGACTTTTGGAATTAGATCAGAAATTTGGATATTCTGATTTGAGATATGACCCCTACTGTAGATATTCTCTGAAGTAAAATCCAAACAATCTACAGAAGTAAATCAAGCTGTGTATACAACTCTAGGCACCTTGGCCAGATGCAGATTACATAAAGAGACCTTTAGGGCAGTAATAACACTAGAAAGTAAATACAGTACAACCAATCTTTATCTTTATTACGGATCCCCATTAGTCATCACCGCAGCAACAACTAGTCTTCCTGGGGTCCACACACAACAAAAACAGTACATACATACATAACATTATAGTAGCATACATTTAAAAATATATTCCAATATTCCTACATATAAATAATTCCAAATAGCATTACAGTACACAAACAGAGTATCAGATCACAGAAAATACAATAAAAGGGATTCAACTCTCAGACAGTCATATCTTTACAGTGTAAACTACAGTATCTGTGTTTTTCTTTAATGTAAACTAATTTCTTTTTCTCTCAATGCTCTTTTCAAATGATTTTTAAAGCTTATCTTACTGGTTATCTGAGTAAGATGTACTGGCAGTTTATTCCAATATGACATGGCTCTATATAACACAGTTTTCTTTGCTGCATTGGTTTTTGGAGTAGCAGTGTGAACGTTTCCCTACAAGCATGCCTAGTATTATACTTATGTCGATCATGTGTACATGTTAGCTGTGAATACAAACAGATAGGTTCTCTTGAGATATATATATTCCTCATGAACAAGATCAGGCTGCAATCCAGTCTGTCTTCCACCTTCAACCACGACAGCTTGGTATGCATCCCCTCCACACTGTTTCTCATTGAGCAGTTCAAAGCCAGACGGGCCGCTCTGTTCTGAGTGAGCTGGATCTTATTGAGCTCTTGTCTCAGACAGCTCGACAGTAGTCAAGGTGAGAAAGAACTAATGACTGTATCACTTGCTTCAATATCAGATCGGCTAGAAAATACCTACACCTTCTGATAATTGAAATACCTCTGCTCATTTTGGCAACCACATTGTTTGTGTGAGTTGACCATGAGAGTGTTCCATCAAGTGTGACACCCAACAGCTTTGCCTCTCTAACTTGCTCAATAGCTGTTCCATCTAAAGATATACTTAGCTTCACGTCTTTTCTTATAGCATGTGTAGCAGGGTGGATTATCCCTACTTTATGAGAGTAGATGTACACTGTCACCAGGTAGTGGGAACGCAGCAGATCTGAGTCCGGCTGAATCCCCGACTGTAGTGCAGGAGTATTAGAGTGGAGCTTTAGCAGAGGGAGTGGATGGGGCCTAGGATTTACTAACCTAGGGGTGGTGCGCTGGTCCTTCTTGCCCTCCAGGGCGACTCGCAGTAATTTCCCACACACCCACACTTCTCCTAATACTTCCCGCACCCTCCCACACCCGGTGGCAGTAGTGATAGATGATATACTTTCTCCCCAAAGCAGTACCTTTCCTTGCTGATGAGCAGAGACCTGTCCAAATGATGCATAGGCAGGGGGTGGGGAAAGGGTTAAATAATAAAATGCATTACCCAGGCAGAAAGGGGTTAAGACAACAGACACAGTAACAGACACACACAGTGCTCCCATTCAGTTTTCTTTACTGAAGAAATGATCTGTTATTAACACAAGGCACAATGACCAAAGCTCTTCCCGCTTACACGAGGCACAATGACCAAAGTTCTTCCCGCTTACACGAGGCACAATGATTAAAGCTCTTCCCGCTTACGCAACACAATAGGTACAGCTCTTCCCACACTGGTCAATACACAGTAATGGAACCCGTCCCTTTAAGGGTTGAAATGCTGGGCTATCACACAACACATTTAACCAAAAGACAGTGGGCCCACATTGAAAACAAAAGTCCTATCTATAGACGGCATCCCCCCAAAATAATAAATGTCGGGCGCCCCTAAGCACTGCTACCAGTGTCGGTTCAAAGTACTTATTCTCTTCGCCCTTAAATGGCACGCTCCGCACAACGAGAATGTCTACCGATAAAGTTCCAGCACTCGGAGCGCTCACGGTAACAGGCTGGAGAGTACTTAACCAAAGCTTGGCCCGCTCCCACCACCGAACGTCCGTGTGGTGAGATGGCCGTCGAGAAGTCCCGTGGTAGCAGGAGGCAGGGCTGGGTGGACGTTAGGCAGGTGACTGCTGGAGGTGCGTGCAGTGCCGCGACGTCCATTGAGTAGTCCACTGCTCGGCTGGAGAGGTGAAGCGACACACGGACTAAACTGTGCCCTAGGCCTAACTGAAGCTAAGCTGTGGGTCGGGACGACCCCCTGTCATGACGCCTATACTTTAGCTGAAACGCAACGTGTGCAATATCTACCACACTCTTCGGCAGTAGCTCTTCTGCTTCTTCGTTCACAATGTCTCTTTAGCATTAACTGAAAGCTAAGCTATCGCATATTCCATTACTAACCCGCCTCGTAACTGGGTTTATATCTTGCGTGCTTGATGTCCGGAGCCCCAGCTCCAAGCGGCCTCTTCTTTCTCTTGGAAAACGACGAAGAGGGTGTCCCGCTGTCGGAGTGCTGCCTTCAGCCCTCTCTTCCTCTTCTGCTGTCTGTCCTGCCCATCGTCACACCAGCTCCCCCTGGCGGCAGTCCAGTGCACGCTCCAAAGGGGAGTTTACACAACGTTATCCTGAACACAGTAGTACAAGGAATTAGGTTAGACACATTGAATTATTGTTGAACATATTCAGGTGTCTACACATGCTTGGATCCCAATATTAGGCTCTTGGTTTTTGAGATGTTTAACTTCAGCCTGTTTTCAGACACCCAAGTGGACACTAAGTTCAATTCTCTCTGAAGGACTTCATTAAACTCTTCTGTCTTGTCTGATGATGCATACATTGTAGTATCATCGGCGTAAAAATGGCGTAGAAGAGGGGCCCCAGGCAGCTTCCCTGTGGAATTCCACACTGTAGGGATTTAAAGTTGGACAGGGTACCATTAAACACAACACATTGCTGTCTGTTACATGATAGCTTTTTATCCAGTTAACAGCTGCAGTTCTGAATCCATATGCAGTTAGTTTGATGAGCAGCAACTCGTGATCTATGAGGTCAAAAGCTGCACTGAAATCCAGTAGTACAGTACCCACCATTCGCTTCCTGTCAATTTGTTGTAGCCAGTCATCTGTTAATTGTGTTAAAGCTGTACATGTAGAATAACCCTCCTTATATGCATGTTGGAATTGAGAATTGATACTGTTTTCTGAGAGGTAATGCTCAATCTGTTTAAAAACAACACCTTCCATGATTTTGCTTAAAACTGGCAAGATACTAATAGGTCGACTATTTGCTCCATTAAAAGGCTGTTTAGCATTTTTTGGAAGTGGAGTGACCTTAGCTATCTTCCACATTTGAGGAAAAACACCCTCACTTAGACATAGATAAAAAATATGACACAGTGGCTTTGCTACAATTCTGGCTGCCAGCTGGAGCAGTTTACCATCTACTGTAAGTTATCATGACCACAAGGTTTGTCACACTGTATGGACAAGAGAAGCTTTTCCATTTGCTCTAGATTTATATCCATAAAATCAAATTGAAAATGTTCTGTATGCACAATATGCTGTTTAATTATTGATACAGACAGCTTACCATCCACTGGCAGCATTTGATTCCTTATCATCTCCACCTTATCAATAAAATAATCATTAAAATGATTGGCTATAGTCTTATACCAATGACATGATCTATCTCTCTCTCTCTCTCTCTCTCTCTCTCTCTCTCTCTCTCTCTCTCTCTCTCTCTCTCTCTCTCTCTCTCTCTCTCTCTCTCTCTACTACACTGTAACATAAATGATATGCGTACATTACCCATGCTAATAATCAGACCTCTAGGCCTACTAATTCATAGTGAAGTTCACACTGTGACATGAATATACCCTGCATTCACATTCTAACCCGATCAATTATCCCACAATAGTATTAGCCTTATATTGTAAATATCTTTCACACCTAGTGTAGCCAGGTGAGCCATGGATTGGCCCAGAATAGCAGGTTGTTACTGTTATTTATTGATGTTTAAACATAGCCCTGTTTCCAACTCATCCATGATGCTGAAACACTTCCACACAGTACAGCCGCCGTCTTCTGCTCTAGATCACTGAGCACTGAAGTGGTTGGGGATTCAGAGCCTCAATTCTCAGGATCGAGGAACAGGGAGAGTGTTACTAGTTCACTGTCTTTCCAGACGGTCCAGGGATTTGAAACAATGAGCTTCCTAACAAACCTGTTTCTCTGAACTCATGCTATAACCACATTGGCATGTGTGTGGTCATTAAAGGGTAAGTTCAGAATTTGGATCCTTAGCCCTAGTTCTTACTAACCAATGATGTTGTCGACTACTTTCTCGGCACTATCCATACAGGCAACATTGTGGTTAGCACTATTGCCTCACAGCAAGATGGTCCTCCTCAGTTCGAACCCCGGCAGGGGGCCTTTCTGTGTAGAGTTTGCATGTTCTCCCTGTGTTTGTGTGGGTTTCCTCTGGGTGCTCGGGTTTCCTCCCACACCAAAAGACATGCATGCTAGGTACATCCTGCCATTGCCCTTGACCAAGGTACTGGCATTACAACTGAAGTGGGTCCCGGCCACACTGCGGCTCATAGATATATATAAACACTAGATGACTCACCCACGGCCAACGGAGACCGACGTTGCCACAATGTGGCCATCTTGCTGCAGGGCAGCACGCCCACTCATAACATGAATGTCTATAGTGCATTATCATACTGCATACTTATAATGGACTTTCATATAAAAAAAATTTATTAATAAAAATTCTTCCAAACAAGAATCATAGCCACGTTAACACTTTGAGTGCCGACGACGTGTATTGTCGTCTTATCATGCCCCCCGTTGAGTGCCGACGACGTGATTTGTCGTTTGATTTTTTTATTAGCGATCTGAATTCATATTTCATCAACCGAGTCTCCTGTTGGTACAGCAGACCCTCTAGGAGCTCAGATGGGAAAATACCGCCCCCTATCGTCTATCCCTGTGTAACTGCAGCCCATTCGATTATACTGGGAGATCCCTGTGGGGGGAGCCTACTGGCTCCATTATGCTGGCGATGGATCTGATGAACATGGAAGTGATCGCGAGTTGGAAAGCAGCGTGGAATATATATTTACAGCAGCCAATAATCAATCAATAAATGCGATCGATATTTGGAATGGCGATCAGGAATTGGAATAATCTTTTTGGAGAACATCTGATCTAAGGTAAGGAGTCTATGTTACCAGTTTTAGGATAATCAGAGCTGTATTCACTGAGATAACAGCATGTCCTGTATGTGTATATGTGTGTGTGTGTGTGTGTGTGTGTGATGTTGAGGAAATGAGAGAATAGATTTTTCAGCCCGCTTCTATAGCGTGCATAAGTACACATATACTATCGATAATCTAGCGTTTATTTGAAAACGATTCATAAATAGACCGTCAAATGACAACGTGTCTAGTGTATTCGAGAATATTCCAATAAATGCCGTTTATGGGGGAGTCTTTAAATTTTCCGAAAATTTTCGAGAGAAGTGAACGATAGCTTTTCGAAATGCTATAAAAAGGATATGAACCGATTAAAAAACAATCCGTTTCGACAATGTTGACTGCAAACAAGTCATTGATAAGCGACGGGCAGATTAGACACAGAGATTTAAAACATAGATTATGCGTTTTTAACGCTAACATTGAAGTGGATGATGGCATTCAAGGGGGTAAAAAGGAAAACAAGGCCGGCACTGATAGTGTTAATAACGTTTGTAATAAACCAAACCGTTTGTAAATCCGTCAAGATTTCAGCGAGTATTTTTGTTTGTGCAGATCATTCAGAATAGTCCACCGAAGCAAGATGGCCGCCCGTGAACTACGCTGGAGACTCCGCCTTGAGCCATCTAGTGTTTAT
>NC_140170.1:115359773-115412592 GCF_963971535.1 Notolepis coatsorum
ATGAGGCATGATGCATGGGGTATGAGGCATGGGGCAGGGGGCATGATGCATGGGGTATGAGGCATGTGGCAGGGGTATGATGCATGGCGTATGAGGCAGGAGTCATGATGCATGGGGCAGGGGGCATGATGCATGAGGTATGAGGCATGGGGCAGGGGGCATGATGCATGGGGTATGAGACATGGGGCAGGGGGCATGAGGCAGGGGGCACGCGTGAGTTATGGGGCATGAGCCATGGGGCAGGGGGCATGAGGCAGGTGGCATGAGGCAGGGGGGTGAGGCACGGGGTATGAGGCATGGGGGGTGAGGCATGGGACAGGGGGGATGAGGCAGGGGGAGGGGGCATGAGGCAGGGGGTATGGGGCATGAGGCAGGAGGAGGGTGCAGGGGATGGCAAGGCCCTTCTACACCATTATTGAAATGGGATTTTGGAACCTATGGAACTCATTCTAGTGACTGGCTGGTCCTTAAGGTTCCTCGAGTTTGCTCGGAACAGCTCATACAGTAGAATGAACTCCAACAGTCCTTAAAGCTTGATATTCTCCCCTCTGTTGCAGAGTTTAGAACCTTGATCTCCAAACATTGTCAATCAAGTTGTATGTGTTTTAATTGATTGATTTGTTATCCTTACTTTTGCCTCACCTTGTTGTCTTATTGTTATAATTTGGTATGCTGTGTGATTTTATATGCCTTTGCCTTTGCTTAACTCTGTATGTACATTTGTTGCGACTGTAAATGAGGGAAACCTCAGTTGCCTTTCAAGTTTAAATAAAGGTTTTAAATTAAATTAATAAGTGTGTGTGTGTGTGGTATTCAGGGGCTCGGTGCCATAGCTGAGGCTCGCACCTGGAAAGTGTCAGTGGTGCTGCTGTCTTAAAACTGGTCTCAATCCCCACAACAGACACATTCCCCAATGGACACTAAATGAGTGCACTCATATTGGACAAACAAATACAGACACGCTACAAGAAGCAGTGCATCACTATTATTATACATATACAGACATGCCACTCCTTTTCTATACTGTGTGTGTGTGTGGTTGAGGAGGTGGGTACAGTATAATGAGAACCGACCCTATTCATAGTACGTCAAGGCAAGTTTATTCATACAGTATAACACATTTCATGCAGAGACAATTCAAATTATTATCACTGTCATTCATCCATTAATTCATTAATTCATTCACTCACTTACTCACTCACTCACTCACTCACTCACTCACTCACTCACTCACTCACTCACTCACTCACTCACTCACTCACTCACTCACTCACTCACTCACTCACTCACTCACTCACTCACTCACTCATTCACTCACTCACTCACTCACTCATTCACTCACTTTAAGCCCAAACTATTTACTTGGTAAGAATTGTTACTTTCCAGAAAGTCCAGTTACATACCACAAAAACCAGTTATATATCATTAAGGCCCCAAACAAATTACTTAGTAGCATACTGTAATGAAGAACACATACCTCTAGAACCAGTTACATATCATTAAGGCCCCAAACAAATGAGTTAGTGGCATACTGTACACATGCCTGTAATGCAGTAACACATACCTCTAGAACTCTAGAGACTCACTGGAATCTCTGTGCATCACACTTTCCCGCCTGATGTTGTCTTGAGCAGAGTAATAATGAAAAACATGTTTCTGCTGAGAGACCTTTGCTTACAGATAACACAGGATGACGTGACTTGATACAGTTACTCTTGGCATGTGGTCCTGCTGACCCTAACAACTTGGAGCTGAGCCTAGACCAAGACCTTAAGAGCATCAGCAAAGATCTTTATCAGTGCAGAGGGTAGCATTTGTCTCAGCTTATTTTATTTGCCTCTGTTTTTCCACTGGATTGAAAGAGAGACTTCTTTAGACCCTGTAAGAATGAGGACGTTGGGTGCTTCCTATTAAGCGCTGCACCGTCTAAACATTAGGCCACTACAACAATATCCGCTGTCTGGTTACAGCTTTCACCCTTCTATTCTATTCTATTCTATTCTATTCTATTCTATTCTATTCTATTCTATTCTATTCTATTCTATTCTATTCTATTCTATTCTATTCTATTCTATTATGTGGATCATTGGGTTTCATCTCATGGCTCTCTGTGTCTTTTCGTCAGGTCATAACAACAACATCCACTGTTTGTCTGTGGCCATCAACCAGCTGGCTGCTGCCATGTTCACCATTCAGAACCAGAACATCGAGCAGCACCTCAAAGAGTTCCTCCTGGTGAGCCATGGATACTGAAAAGTCACTATTAACCTCTGGACTTCTGTTAAGTCAACCAGTGGTACAATGACGATGTGGATGTTCTTGGTCTTTTAACGTGCGGTTCTGCAGGTGGCCTCCTCCACCCTGCTTCAGCTCGGACAGAACATGGAGAACGTGGAGAAGGTGGAGAGCAAGACCAGAGACTCCATCTACCTGCTCCTACACATGGTAAGCTTAGTCTCATAGTGGGCTTCCATGTACGACACTCAACTACTTTTTACCTTTATTTATTAAGGATTGTCGGGAGTAATAGAATAGTAATATAAGTTGATTACTATACTACAGTATATATTGAGTTAGTTAAATATCAAACTATCAAAATATTAAATATCAAACTATATATTTAAGCGGACATCAGGCTCCACAACAGTGGGCAGGGACTGCTGCCAGACATCCAACTACAACCACTAGGAACCTAAAAAGGACAATAATACTACCTTATGCATACTGCACCTCATGTGAATACTGTATATTTCAGCTAGTTAGTTAGTTAATTATATTGATTTGTTATATTGTTTACACTGCTTGTTTGTACTACCTGTACCTCCCCTCCCCCATACTGCTATGATGCCTGAATTTCCCCAAGGGGATCAATAAAGGAATATCTTATCTTATTTTAAATTTACCCAACGTGTCGCTTGAACCTTTATTTACGTCTTAGATTGTGGAGGAGTCTACATTCCTGAGCCAAGACATGCTGGAGAGCTGCTTTCCATATGCTCTGCTGAGAAATGCCTACAGGGAGGTCTACAGGACCTCCATCGTCACTCTGGGATGAGCATTCGGACAGAGGCCATACTTTTCTGCTTCTTTTAAATTAACACTTGCATTGTATTGGAAGATATTGTTTTCGTACATCTTAAATGAAAACCTTCTATAAATAAAGATGATAATATTGTGTTTTCCTCCATGTTGGTCCCCATTCAGCATACTGTAGAGATTAATAGTATCTATTTCCACTGTACTGAAAATGTATTGTGTCACCCTGCCTGACTCCTTCCATCCCACCCCACCTCCCTCCATCCCTCCCTGGGCAGGGGGCATGGTGTATGAGGCATGATGCATGGGGTATGAGGCATGGGGCAGGGGGCATGATGCATGGGGTATGAGGCATGTGGCAGGGGTATGATGCATGGCGTATGAGGCAGGAGTCATGATGCATGGGGCAGGGGGCATGATGCATGAGGTATGAGGCATGGGGCAGGGGGCATGATGCATGGGGTATGAGACATGGGGCAGGGGGCATGAGGCAGGGGGCACGCGTGAGTTATGGGGCATGAGCCATGGGGCAGGGGGCATGAGGCAGGTGGCATGAGGCAGGGGGGTGAGGCACGGGGTATGAGGCATGGGGGGTGAGGCATGGGACAGGGGGGATGAGGCAGGGGGAGGGGGCATGAGGCAGGGGGTATGGGGCATGAGGCAGGAGGAGGGTGCAGGGGGAGGGGCAGGGGGTTTGGGCATGAGGCAGGGGGGATGGCAAGGCCCTTCTACATCATTATTGAAATGGGATTTTGGAACCTATGGAACTCATTCTAGTGACTGGCTGGTCCTTAAGGTTCCTCGAGTTTGCTCGGAACAGCTCATACAGTAGAATGAACTCCAACAGTCCTTAAAGCTTGATATTCTCCCCTCTGTTGCAGAGTTTAGAACCTTGATCTCCAAACATTGTCAATCAAGTTGTATGTGTTTTAATTGATTGATTTGTTATCCTTACTTTTGCCTCACCTTGTTGTCTTATTGTTATAATTTGGTATGCTGTGTGATTTTATATGCCTTTGCCTTTGCTTAACTCTGTATGTACATTTGTTGCGACTGTAAATGAGGGAAACCTCAGTTGCCTTTCAAGTTTAAATAAAGGTTTTAAATTAAATTAATAAGTGTGTGTGTGTGTGTGGTATTCAGGGGCTCGGTGCCATAGCTGAGGCTCGCACCTGGAAAGTGTCAGTGGTGCTGCTGTCTTAAAACTGGTCTCAATCCCCACAACAGACACATTCCCCAATGGACACTAAATGAGTGCACTCATATTGGACAAACAAATACAGACACGCTACAAGAAGCAGTGCATCACTATTATTATACATATACAGACATGCCACTCCTTTTCTATACTGTGTGTGTGTGTGGTTGAGGAGGTGGGTACAGTATAATGAGAACCGACCCTATTCATAGTACGTCAAGGCAAGTTTATTCATACAGTATAACACATTTCATGCAGAGACAATTCAAAGTGCTTTACATAAAATAGATTAAAAAAAAGTTATATATATATATATATATATATACTGTATACATCACAATGCTTTGTAAAAGCCATGGTCTACGTTGAATGAATGAATGAATGAATGAATGAATGAATGAATGAATGAATGAATGAAAACTTTATTTAACAGATTGCAGAATGGGTACAATACAGTACGGCTCAATACACACAATTGTTAAGGGGATGCAGACCAGAGAAAGACGTTTGTCTTGTTTACATCAGGGTCCCCCATTTTCAATTCATATCGACATTTATGACATACACAACACACATGACATTTATGTTAACGGCACATAACCAGTTAATTAAATCACAATGCTTTTGAAAAGGCATTGTCCATATTAAACTTTACCTTTACAGCATACAAAATATATATATCTGTTAATCATACTGGTATGCTCCCTGTGCCATGCTTCAGAAGCAAGTTGTTGCTCTCTTCCTTCCACCCTGCCCATTCTAGTGATGCCAAATCAGCTCCTACCACTAGATGATAACCGCCCAGCTCAAGCAAGGTTTTAGTAAACAGGTCGTAAATTATTGGGTGCATAAACCCAGACCAATGCAATGCTTTTAGCATCTAATCAGATCATTGCAATAATGTCCCCTCCCTCCCCTTTGTATGTGGAGGACTCACATCCAGATGAGTTATTATCCTGTCACAGTGGATCCTGTTGCCAGACAATCAGGACAGATGATGGCAGGAGATCTAGGCCTGACTCACACGGTGAAGGCAACGCTGCTGGTTGTGTTTGTGGTGCAGATGCTGTCCCATGAGACATGACATCCTGAGACACACACACCGTGACCTCACACACATACTACCTATACATATAGGAATGCACACACACGGACACACACATGGTTTATTATCACTGACACAATAATAGGGACATAAGACACACACACGCACACACAATGTTCCAGGATAGGATGTCACCTATCGCTCTCAGAAATAGAGAGCTGAACTGTAACATCAACCTGGATACTTGGAAGAACACACTAGAATGGTAAGAACTACAGTACTGAAGTATATAATTGACAGTGCATTTATTACATATATTTATTTATAATGTGTATAATATCAACATTTATGTCAATATGCCTGTTAAAGCCAGCAGATTGGTGTTTGAGTGCATTCACTGGTTGTTAAAAGCAACTGAGTTTAGTTTATTCCTCATGTACATAACATCAACCTGTTCTGGATTCATCATCTCATAATACTATATATTATATTAATAATATATAATATTATGACCACATTCTGTTTATTGGACATGCTTCTAAGCTCCTTACCGGAAGATGGTACCCCTCTCCTTCTATTGGGCGACTTCAACCTGCCTGACTCATCTCAGTCGGTCCCAGTGGTCTCCCTCCTACAATCCTTTGACCTGACTCCCACTGCCATGCCTCCCACCCACAAAGCAGGCAACTCCTTGGATCTCATATTTTCCCGTAACTCCAGCATCATTAACACCACGGTAACTCCCCTACATGTATCTGACCATTCCTTCATATCCTTCTCACTAACTCTCATGCTTAACCGAAAGGTCTTCACCCCAACTCAAACCGTCTCACTCAGACGCAACCTGCCCTCCCTATCCCCCTCCACCCTCTCCTCTGACATACTATCCGCTCTACCTTTGAGTGACACCTTCTCTGCTCTCTCCACAGAGATGGCAACCTCCACCCTCCTCTCAGCCCTTGCAACCTCCTTCGACAAGCTCTGTCCCCTCGTTGAGAAACCTGCCCGCCGTTCCCCAACCAGTCCATGGCTGACAGATGCAGTGAGAGAACAAAGACAGGTCCTGAGAGCGGCTGAGAGGAAGTATAGAAAGTCACGCCTCACTGCTGACATATCACAACCTCTTGTTAACATTCTCCAAAACCATTACTAATGCCAAAGCTTCTTTCTTTCACCATAGGATCGAGGCCTCTGCCAAGAATCTTCGCAAACTGCATGCTACCATGTCCTCCCTCCTCACTCCCCCCCCAACCCCCTCCTCCCTCATCTTTCTCTGCCGAAGACTTTGCGATCTTCTTTGAAGAAAAAGTGGAGAACATCCGCAGCTCCTTCTCCCAACCCCCACCCATTCCAAACACTGAATCGAGAACCTCATCCTTCACTCTGTCATCTTTCTCTCCCATTACAGAAGCCGAGACCCTGACGCTGGTAACGTCAAACCGTCCGACTACATGCCAGCTGGACCAGCTACCCTCCTCCAGACCATAGCACCGGACATCCTCCCATTCCTAACTGCAACCATCAACTCCTCCCTCAACTCGGGGGTGGTCCCCACCTCCCTAAAACAAGCCAGAGTCACGCCCCCCATAAAAAAACCAACCCTGAACCCCACCATCATAGGCAACTATCGTCCTGTCTCTCTTCTCTCCTTCCTTTCTAAAAGACTTGAACGTGCTGTATCCAACCAACTTACTGCTTATCTCTTACAGAATGATCTCCTAGACCCTAATCAGTCTGGCTTCCGGACTGGCCCCTCCACAGAAACGGCCCTAATTGCGGTCACAGAGGCACTTCAAAAGTGAAAGGCCTCTCCTCTGTCCTGAATCTCCTAGACCTTCGACACAGTCAACCATCAGATCCTCCTCGCGGCCCTCGCAGGAATGGGAGCGGCTGGAACTGCGCTGACATGGTTGTCATCATACCTCAATGACCGCTCCTACCATGTGTCATGGAGAGGGACCCTGTCGGCCACCCGCCCCCTGCGGACGGGTGTCCCCCAGGGCTCAGTCCTAGGACCCCTTCTCTTCTCTCTCTACACTAAATCACTGGGTAACATTATCACGTCTCATGGCTTCTCGTATCATTGTTATGCCGATGATACTCAACTCTTCCTCTCCTTCCCTCCCTCAGATATCCACGTCTCTGAGCGGATCTCGGTCTGTCTGTCCGACATCTCCGCCTGGATGACGACCAACCACCTCAAACTGAACCTAAGCAAAACAGAATTGCTCCACCTGCCGGCCAAATCCTCCCCCCTGACCGACCTTTCCATCACAGTCGAGAATGCAGCTGTGACCGCGTCCCCGACCGCCAAGAACCTTGGTGTCGTCCTCGACGACCAGTTGAACTTCTCTGCTCACATCGCAGCGACAACCAGAACCTGCAGATTCCTCCTGAGCAACGTCAGAAGGATCCGCCCCTTCCTGACAAAAGAAGCCACCCAACTCCTCGTCCAATCAACAGTCATCTCCCGCCTCGACTACTGCAACACACTGCTCGCTGGATTCCCGGCCACTGCCACCAAGCCTCTTCAACTCGTTCAAAACGCAGCGGCCCGCCTGATCTCAGACCTACCGAAGTCAGCCCATGTCACCCCACTTCTTAGGGACCTGCACTGGCTCCCCATTGCTGCACGTATCCGCTTCAAGACCCTCGACCTAGCATACCGTGCGGCAAAGGGAACCGCTCCCGCCTACCTCCGGTCAATGGTCTCTAACTACACACCCTCAAGACCCCTACGCTCTGCATCTTCTGGCCGCCTCAGACCTACTCCTATCCAAGCTCCGGGAGGGTCATCAAAGAAAAGCCGCCTATTCTCAGTCCTTGCCCCACAATAGTGGAATGAACTACAGTACCCACCCCAGTTAGGACAGCCGAATCCCGTCCAATCTTTCGCCGTCGACTAAAGACGCACTTATTCAACCATCATCTGAAATAATGAAAAAAAATCAAATAAAAAAAAGAACCCTAACTAACCTTACTGTCATGCACTTGTCCTAATAAACTAACCTACACTGTAACACGCAACACTTTGATGAGCATTGTTACTCAGCTGATAGAGTTGTACCCTTCCTGATGACTTGTCGTACAGAACTTGTAAGTCGCTTTGGATAAAAGCGTCAGCTAAATGACTAAATGTAAATGTAAATGTAAAATTTAACATTTTATGAACAGTTGTTTTATTCATTATATCCATCAGTGGTTCTCAACCTTTTTACACCAAGTACCACCTGAGAACGTAGCTGGCTCTCCAAGTACCACCATATGACCGACGTTAAAATACAGTCTATTTAGCTATGCACAGTTCACGCAGGAGACAAATGTATTCCTAATAGCATTATTTATTGTTAACTTTAGTCAGACACAGCCACAATGTACAAATGGGTAGCACTAGAACTAGCAAACTCTTCCACACAACTCATACAATGCAAGGGGCATTGAGAACATAATAACTAACATTCTCACATAACTAGTGAGAAAATTAAGAACAACTGTATTTCAGCAAATGTACTTAATTCTCTCTCTCTCTCACTCTCACACAGCAAGCAATTGTCCTTCATTCTCTCTCTCTCTCTCTCACACTCTCTCTCACACACACACACACACACACACGCACGCACGCACGCACGCACGCACGCACGCACGCACGCACTGACACGCACGCAGGCACGAATGCACGGACGCACGCACGCACGCACGCAGGCACACACACACGCACACACACACACACACACACACACACACACACACACACACACACACACACACACACACACACCCCACACACACACACACACACACACACACACACACACACACACACACACACACACACAGCATGTTGTTGTCCATTGACAACTCACATAAGCAGGGCCGGACTGGGGAAATAATTCAGGTTGGGAAATATAGTGTGAAATATAGCCCCAGTCAGGCCACTTTCTAAGTGGGGGTCCCCCACCAGGAATTATTTGGTTACAAAGACTTAATTTCCTGCATTCTGGTGCAGGAATTCTTTTAAATGTACCCTTTAAATGCCAGTGTTTGTGATGGGCATCACAAATTATTGTAAAAAACACATATTCAATAAATGTTTTAATTGTAACCCTTTAAATGCCAGTGTGTGTGATGGCATCACAAATGATTGTTAAAAAAACAGACAAAAAGTAAAATATCTTCAATATATCAAATGCAAAGTAAATTTTTCTGGGGGGGATTATTACAGGCTAGGCATGTGTCAATGATTAGCAACAACACAGATTTTGATGGATTTTTAGTTTTTTGTAATGTCAGATTTAACAACAACTCTTTTCAGAATATTTCAGAGTATTTAATTTTTTATCTGACATTACAAAAAATCTAAAAATAAAAATTGTTATGATCAGGGCTGAAGTTGAATAAAAGATTTATGACTGTTTAGACTGCAATACTCTCTGTCACAGTGATCTCCTGGTTGTTCCCCACCTAGGTTATCTAACTATCGCGCCGCCCCAACTAGAAACACTGGCCTGGCCGCCTGTATATTTTCCCTAACGGAGTTGCACTTCCGCGTTCGGTTTGCGCGATCTGATTGGCCACTGACGTTTTTTTCAGAGCCAATGGCGTTACTCCTAACAAACTGGTTAAGCTTGGCGACTCGCTCTTTTTCGAAGTTGGTTAAGGTTAGTGTTACGAAGGATCAGATTAAACCGAATATATATATTTATTTATTGATATATATTGCATAGTATTTGTATATCGTTTGATATCCCCTGTATATTCCTTGTACATATACACGGAATATCCCTTTAGCCCAGACCATAATAGTTCATTCTCCTATTGGACAGCGGTCCACCGGCACCAGGGACCGGCCTCCGGAGCCAGGTTCAAAGTCACCGTCAAGATGTGTCTGGACATGCCCAACCTTGCCCAGGGATACGCAACAGAAATGAGAGTGGAACTAGTTTGTGCACCGTGCGTATAAATACGGTGCAGGTGAATGTAGAAGCCCCTTAGCCCCTTACCTTAGTCCTTCTTACCTTCCTTAGCATGTTACAGATAAGTTGAAGCCTCACCCACGATACAACGTGCGGTGAAGTATGGCCTGTTTGGCCTCAGAATAGAGCATCGAGACCGCGTGCGAATTAATAACTGAATTGTCAGAGTTTGGCGCTATACCGTCGAGTGCGACATATTTCTATTGAGTCTTTAATAGTCTATTTGTGTATAGTGTATCGTGCGGTTATAATTCTACAGTGACCAGCATCTCCAACGCTTTCTCGTATTAGCTAGAGTTCTTATCCAGGCTGGGCCGACCGCATGGCGCTTTCACCCGAGGAGACCTAGGCGAGAGCCGTATGGACATGTACACTGGATTAATCTACCCGACGACTACATAGCCCTTTGCGGCTGGAATATATTTGCTTTGGTCCTATGATTTATGGAGCGGATAATCGCCGACGCCTGCACGTGTTGGATTTACCCCGAGAGGAGTCAAGTCGAGTCGGCGCTCAGAGAGCCTGAGGCCGCCTAGCTTTCTTCCCTGTGGAGCTACAGTCTACAAGAGAACCAAGCTGTATTCGTCTGTGGATCAAGAGGCTACTGCACCGGCTTCTGTACCTGAAGTCTCCCTAGTCATCGTTGACCAGACGTCCTACTACCGACAGATCTTCTACCCCCCCTGCTGGCTTACAACCAGTGGGAACCCCTTCCAGTATCTCCCGCTATCACTAGTGTACCATAGATATAATTCCCTAAGATTCAGGTTGTATAATTACCTCCTGCGTAACCAGAGAATGGACATTCGTTATTGATTTGCCTACGCATACTCCTTTGCCTTACAAGTGCATTCAAAGAATAATGTAAAGTATCCTATGTACCTTTTGCTCCATTAAATACTTGATTAATACCTTTGACTGGAACCGATTTCATTGTGGGAAGTGTTCATCATATTCATATATCGTGTACTGTATGGCCAGTAATTAAAGTACATAAAGCGGTAGTGGTTTAATGATACCATACTTATCAATAGTCAGGGAATTGTACCCCTCAGTTACAATTGGTCCTTCGAGCCGGAGGGTAACTAGTGTAATATTAATATAGTGGTATTAATATTGACATGGCCTATGATGAACACTCCACAAAACGGTTCTCCTAAAGTAGATCGCCCGCAGCGTAGACGGCAGACACCTCAGTACTTAGAGGATTACGTTGCCAGTATACTACCTAGCCTTCTACAGACGGTAAACGCGGAAAAAGTAGATAGTAAAATTATGTCCGACCCTATCGCCCAGGTTACCCCGCCAATAGAGGCCCTAGTGGGTTCTAATGTAACTGACCAAGCTCACGGTAGGGACCAGGAGGGACCCGACACGACTTTACCCCCCGCCAAGACCGAAGAAGTAGTCCCCGGAGAGCTCCAGGATAAAGACAGCTCTCCAGGGATGGAACTCTACCCGATACAAGAAGAGGAGAGCACCCAGGAGATGGATCTCCAGGACTCGCCACAGGAGAACAGATCTCCAACGAGTACTGCCAGGAGCGGATCACCTCAACCAGCGTCTTCCCCCAGCGGGGCGGACAAGATGCTGGCACAGGCATTCCTCGCCAGCCTAGCAGCCTCTACAGAGCGCGATCGACTCCAAGCACAGATGCTTAGCGAGCGCGAACATTCTTCCATGGAAAGAGAACGCCTTCAAGCACAGCAACGGAGCGACGAAGATCGTATACGTCTAGAGATTAGACGCCTTCAGACGGAAGAGAATATGGTAAGAGACCGGGCCGAAGCAGAGCGCGCCGCCGCCGAAGCAGAGCGCGCCGCCGCCGAAGCCCAGCGCGCCGCTGCCGGTGCCCAAAGAGAAGCAGAGCGCGCTGCCGCCGAAGCCCAGCGCGCCGCTGCCGGTGCCCAAAGAGAAGCAGAGTGCGCCGCCGCCGAAGCCCAGCGCGCCGCTGCCGGTGCCCAAAGAGAAGCAGAGCGCGACATCGCTCTCACCAAGCGCGAAGCCGAGCGCGACCGATTACAAGCGCAGATAATGGAGCAGCTGATCGCCAGGGCGACACCCCCTCCCTCCGCACGGGGTTCCAGGGCCTCGTCAAGACACGGGTCAAGGGCACCCCTACCCGATCAAGCGACCCTGAGCCCGACCACCAGAGAGAGCCTATACCCCCCTCCGAACTCCTTCCCCGACCGGTCCACGCGAGGACCAGCTACAAGGAAGAAACGGTCTACACCGCGGAGAGGCTAAATAGACGACTACAGGATCTAGAGGACCTGCCAGAGCAAGAAGAAGAGGGAGAGGAGGAGAGTCAAGCCCGACAGCAGCACAGAACTCCACAGGACCAGGAGGTCCAGTATAGCCCAGGCTCTACCCCCGCGGCTCTGCGCTACAGACCCCCGACTCAATTCACGGGTGAGCTTGACGCACGACCAGCCCCGAGGAATAGCACCTGGATACGCGGGCCATGGTACCCAGCAGGTACCAGCCCACCAAGAGGCGTAAGAGGAGACTCGCCTAGGAGGCCTCTCTTCCAATGCTCACCGATGTGCCAGCCATCCATGGCATCATACATTGGCACACCGACGTTTCCGGACTTCACCCACGAGAACAGAGCACAGTACACCGAGCTACGAATGTGCCTAGAGACAATGATGTCCGATGTAACTGACGAACCGTACAAGTATGCTATCCTACTGAAGCACCTCAAGGTGCCCCGAGCGCACAATATAGCGCTGGCCTATGCCACCTCTACTACCCCATACACAGCGGCTCTAGCAGCACTCGACCAAAGATATGGACGTATATGGGATTACGTAATACAAGAGATAAGGCATATTGATCGCCTACCCCCAGCCACAGACAATCGCTCACTAGATGACCTGTCTATCAAGGTACAATCCCTGGTAGGGATGCTGGGGGCGCAAAGAGAAAAGGGTATGCACGAACTGTACGCAAACTCTAATGTCGAGAGGATTTTAGAGAAGCTTCCGCCCGCCCGACAAGAGCGCTTCAGGCGGCAAAGAGACCACCGTGATCCTAACGGTCCCGAGCCATCCCTCCTAGACCTAGCCGACTTCCTAGCGAGAGAAGTCAACAGCCTACGGTTGGATACGTTCATGCGGAGCACCCCAAGCTCCAGAGAGGGACCTAGGAGAGCAAACGATGGCCGAAGATTGGTGACCGTCATGCACCAATCAGAACCAGTACCGAGCAGCAAGAACCACAGTACCCCCTCGATGAAAGAGAAGTGGAAGATGGTGTGCCCGTACTGCGAGAAAGAACACTGGTTGTCACAATGTGACACATTCAAGAAGATGACCGCCGATGAAGTGGGTCAATGGATAAAGTCCAACCGACGCTGTTACCGATGTGCGCGCAGTCACATGGCAGCCGACTGCCGCTTAAAGAAGAGGTGTAGCCGGTGTGACGGAGCCCACCTAGATGTCCTACACGACAGTAACAGAAGAAAGCCCACACCCTCAAGCAGCACAAAGGCAAGTGTTATGTACATTGACCCCGCCAGCAGCGGGGGCGCCCGAGTGCTCTTAAAGGTGGTCCGCGTAACACTGAGTTACCAAGACAAGGTCATGGACACTTACGCCGTCCTTGACGACGGGTCAGAGAAGACCCTTCTCCTCGCATCCGCTGCGGCCCAGCTGGGGCTGCGGGGGAGCGAAAACCAGATGACGATTCGGACAATAAGAAGAGATCTAAAGACGATAAAGGGCGAGAATGTCTCCTTCACTATCGCAGCAAGCGGGCAGCCAGAGAGACGGTATAGGATTACTAATGCTTTCACCAGCCAAGAAATAGGCCTGTCGCAGTACACCTACCCCATCGCCAAGCTGATGGATAAATATGTGCACCTGCGTCAACTACCTATCCCGCTCATAGACGGTGCCACCCCGACCCTGCTGATAGGCTCCGACCATGCAGACCTCATAGTCCCGATAGGCCGGGTCCACACAGGGCCCAGAGGCTGTCCTGCAGCAGTCGAGACCCGCCTAGGATGGACATTACAAGGCCCCCTCGCTAAGTCTCTTAACCGAACAGCAGCCACTAGCTGCCTCCACTCCAGAGTGACAGAAGAAGACACCACCCTCCTACAGCATGTCGAGAGGCTATGGACACTAGAGACAATGCCCTTTAAGAACGAAAAGAAAGACATTCGTTCCAAGGAAGACATTTACGCCATAGCACTCCTCGAGCAAGGGACAAAGAGAGTCAAAGTCAACGGAGTGATGAGATACGCAACTCCACTCCTGAGGCGAGAGGGTATGCCCACCTTCCACGCCCCAAAAGAAGCGACGGAGCGGTATCTATTGAACACAGAGCGGCCAGAGACCCCGCTCAAGAGACTGTGTACCGCGCTGAGATTAACAAGCGAATCACAGCGGGACACATAAAGAAAATTGACTGGCGACGTCGTGCGCTGCTCCGCGCCTCCCTGATCAAAGACGGCTTTGATCTCAGGCAGTGGGCCAGCAGCGACCCGCAAGTATTGCGCAGCCTCTCCCCCGAGGACAAGGCAGCAAGCAGCGAGACCTGGATGGCGACCATCCCAGGAGAAGCCCAAGAAATGACATTAGGACTAGTCTGGCGCTTCAAAACAGACTCGCTCCATTATAAACACACACCCCTGACCAAGGAGCAGGGAAGGTCGACTGCACTACCGACCACCAGACGGAGTGTATACAGAACACTCGCCAGACAATATGACCCGTTGGGATGTATTCTACCTTACACCACCAGGGCAAAGATGATTGTAAGAGCGTTATGGGACAAGGACCAGGGCTGGGACGACCCCATACCCGAACACCTTGCATCCACATGGAGAGAGTGGGAGACGGAACTCAGCTCACTCCCAGGTGTTAACATACGCCGCAGCTACTTCCCACCCACAGTGAGGCCGGAGACGTGCCAGATGGACCTGCACGTCTTCAGCGACGCCTCCGAAGTAGCCTACGGCTCGGTGGCCTACTTGCATGCCCGAGAGGAGGGAGGAGAAATACATACTGCCTTCATCCTGGCTCGCTCAAGAATAGCCCCACGAAAGCAACAATCTATCCCGCGTCTAGAGCTCTGCGCAGCCCTAGCAGGAGCGCAACTCGCCACGTTAATCCAACGTGAACTCACCATTCCGGTGCAAAGAACAATCTTGTGGTCAGACTCCACGACAGTACTCACATGGATCCGGTCTGATTCGTGCAGATACAAGGTCTTCGTGGGAGTCAGAGTCACAGAGATTCAAGATTTAACAGAAGTAGCAAGCTGGAGGTATGTGGACACAAAACACAACCCAGCTGACGTCATCACCCGGGGAATGTCCCTGGATGACCTCACCCGTCACAACCTATACAGTGACGGGCCAGAGTTCCTCAAGCTCCCGGAAGAAGAGTGGCCTACACCCACCCCACGGGAAGCGAGTAAAGAGGAGGCAGAAAACAAGAAATCTATGTTCTGTGGATTGAACACACTCGTCTCCACAGACCCCGACATAGACGATTGCCTCACCCTAGAGAGTGTGCAGCTAAAGACATTCCTGTGGCACCACCCAGAGGTTCAGCTCACTACTGACATTACTGCAGCTGACTACGAAGAAGCGGAACTTCTTCTACTACAACGAGCCCAGAGAGACTCGTTCCCCGATGAGCTAGACTGTCTACAGGGAGCAAAGCCCGTCCCATCAGACAGCAGACTGCTCCACCTAGCCCCCGAGAGCGACGCCCATGGTCTCATCAGAGTGGGTGGTCGTCTGCGGAGAGCTCCAGACTTACCAGATGACGTCAAGTACCCGATAGTCTTAAACAGCCGACACAAGGTCACAGAGCTGATCATAAAGAAATACGACGAGGATGTGCATCACGCCGGGGCAGAGAGAGTCTTCGCGGAGATCAGACGTCGTTATTGGATACTGCAAGGGAGAGAAGCAGTGCGGCGCTTCCAGCGAACCTGTCTAGACTGTTGTAAGTGGCGAGCGCAGCCCAGTATACCCCGGATGGCTGACCTACCTCCCTGTCGCCTCCGACTCGGCGACAAGCCCTTTCACTCCACCGGTATGGACTGTTTCGGCCCGCTGTATATAAAGAAAGGAAGAGGCACCGAGAAGCGGTGGGGTATTGTATTCAAATGCATGACCACCCGAGCGATGCATATAGAACTCCTTCCAACCATGAGCACAGACTCATTCCTTATGGCCTTCCGAAGATTCACATCGCGGAAAGGAAAACCGTCTATATTGTTGTCTGATCACGGGACAAACTTCAAAGGCGGAGAAAGAGAGCTGAGAGAGAGCTTCCAAGCTATGGGCCCAGAACTTAAGACCCACCTCGCTCCATACCAGATTGACTTCCAGTTTAATCCCCCGAACGCACCTCACTTCGGTGGAACTTGGGAACGAGAAGTACGTTCAATAAAGACAGCCCTGTACGCCGTGCTTGGGGCCCAGACCGTGGCGGAAGAAGTCTTAATGACAGTCCTCACGGAGATCGAGGGAGTATTGAACTCAAAGCCCCTCGGTTACGTCTCAAGTGATGTAGCAGATGTCGACCCAGTCACCCCCAACACACTCTTGATGGGGCGGCTGGACCCCGCGCTACCACAGACAATGTACAGGCCTGAAGAAGCGAACGGCCGAAGAATGTGGAGGTACAGTCAAGTACTGGCTGACAAGTTTTGGAACAGCTTCCTACTCCACTACCTACCGTCTCTACAGACCCGCCAGAAATGGGTGAAAGAGAGAGACAATTTGACAGAAGGAACAGTCGTCATGATTATCGACCAGTCACTACCCCGAGCTATGTGGCCGGCTGGCCGCGTAAGCAAAGTGATCACCGGTGCCGACGGAAAGGTCCGAGCAGCCGAAGTGCTCGTCCAAGGGCGGACCTACACCCGACCCGTGGCGAGGCTAATAGAACTGCCAAGGCTCCCCGATACCATCGATGACGACCATGACCCCATGACTTTGTGAACTGATGATCCCTCACAACAGACATTGAGTAGTGGACAGTGCGGTTAATCTGTCTCTGCTTAGCTAATTAGGTGGGACTAATTAGGGGGCGGCTGTTACGAAGGATCAGATTAAACCGAATATATATATTTATTTATTGATATATATTGCATAGTATTTGTATATCGTTTGATATCCCCTGTATATTCCTTGTACATATACACGGAATATCCCTTTAGCCCAGACCATAATAGTTCATTCTCCTATTGGACAGCGGTCCACCGGCGCCAGGGACCGGCCTCCGGAGCCAGGTTCAAAGTCACCGTCAAGATGTGTCTGGACATGCCCAACCTTGCCCAGGGATACGCGACAGAAATGAGAGTGGAACTAGTTTGTGCACCGTGCGTATAAATACGGCGCAGGTGAATGTAGAAGCCCCTTAGCCCCTTACCTTAGTCCTTCTTACCTTCCTTAGCATGTTACCGATAAGTTGAAGCCTCACCCACGATACAACGTGCGGTGAAGTATGGCCTGTTTGGCCTCAGAATAGAGCATCGAGACCGCGTGCGAATTAATAACTGAATTGTCAGAGTTTGGCGCTATACCGTCGAGTGCGACATATTTCTATTGAGTCTTTAATAGTCTATTTGTGTATAGTGTATCGTGCGGTTATAATTCTACAGTGACCAGCATCTCCAACGCTTTCTCGTATTAGCTAGAGTTCTTATCCAGGCTGGGCCGACCGCATGGCGCTTTCACCCGAGGAGACCTAGGCGAGAGCCGTATGGACATGTACACTGGATTAATTTACCCGACGACTACATAGCCCTTTGCGGCTGGAATATATTTGCTTTGGTCCTATGATTTATGGAGCGGATAATCGCCGACGCCTGCACGTGTTGGATTTACCCCGAGAGGAGTCAAGTCGAGTCGGCGCTCAGAGAGCCAGAGGCCGCCTAGCTTTCTTCCCTGTGGAGCTACAGTCTACAAGAGAACCAAGCTGTATTCGTCTGTGGATCAAGAGGCTACTGCACCGGTTTCTGTACCTGAAGTCTCCCTAGTCATCGTTGACCAGACGTCCTACTACCGACAGATCTTCTACCCCCCCTGCTGGCTTACAACCAGTGGGAACCCCTTCCAGTATCTCCCGCTATCACTAGTGTACCATAGATATAATTCCCTAAGATTCAGGTTGTATAATTACCTCCTGCGTAACCAGAGAATGGACATTCGTTATTGATTTGCCTACGCATACTCCTTTGCCTTACAAGTGCATTCAAAGAATAATGTAAAGTATCCTATGTACCTTTTGCTCCATTAAATACTTGATTAATACCTTTGACTGGAACCGATTTCATTGTGGGAAGTGTTCATCATATTCATATATCGTGTACTGTATGGCCAGTAATTAAAGTACATAAAGCGGTAGTGGTTTAATGATACCATACTTATCAATACAGTCAGGGAATTGTACCCCTCAGTTACAGTTAGGGTTAAGGTTAGGGTTAGGGTTAGTTGGTTAAGGTTAGGGTTAAGGTTAGGGTTAGGGTTAGGGTTAGTTGGTTAAGGTTAGGGTTACGTTTAGGGTTAGGGTTAGGGTTAGTTGGTTAAGGTTTTTTTTTCTATTATAAATCTTGTCAAGTACCACCAGCAGTAGCACTAGTGGTACGCGTACCACAGGTTGAGAACGACATAGACTATCTTTTACATGAGTCTGGCTCTGAATATAGAAGGCGATTGTTTTCTTTATCAAATTCATCAAATTCATCAAATTTCAAATTAAATTAAATTAAACAGATTGTCCTGTGGTGTAAAACGATGCACTTATTCTTGATTGAATTCAGTTAATTAAAGTCCAGCTGTTTAATGAGGTTTATTAGCACTGGTCAGAGCCCCACAGCATGTCGGTTGCCAGGGAAACTGCATCACAGGTTTTAAGGCCCATGAAATTGTTTTGGATTTGGTTATAACAGAATGTCACATCTATTATTCATTCAGTATACAGGTGTCATGCTCATTCCTCGTTATATGGTGATTCACAACAATATCCTGAATCACTTCAGACCTCAGGTTCCCATGCAGGGTATTCTGACCCCTCCATACGATTTATAGTGTCAGAAGTCAGATCTCTCCATAACAGTCTGTGAGTTATGGCTGACCTTAAGACAGAGGGAGAACAGAGGGTGTGTGTTTATCATCGTCATGGGGGGGGGGAGGGCAGAGGGAGATCAGAGGGTGTGTGTTGATCATCATGGGGAGACAGAGGGAGATCAGAGGGTGTGTGTTGATCATCGTCATAGGGGGGGGGGGGGGGGCAGAGGGAGATCAGAGGGTGTGTGTTGACAGAATACATCTGTAGTTAAGAATGTGATGCCACAATGTCCAGAGGGAATTGGTTTCTCCTTAGCTCTCCTCTAGACTCACACTGAATGTACTGTTTGAAATTGAGATTGCTATTTGTGAGATCACTTTAGTTTGTCTATATTATATTTATGTATTTATTATTATTATTATTATTATTATTATTATTATTATTATTATTATTATTATTATTATTATTATTATTATTATTATTATTATTATTATTATTATTATTATTATTATTATTATTATTATTATTATTATTATTATTATTATACATTTCAATTATGTTTTTTGTTCAACTGGCATCAATTTCTGTGGTGGGCCAACAACTTAAAGTGACGGAAGGAAGCATTTACAAGAATTCCATCAGAATCATGAAGTGTAATGTGGCTGCTCTCAGACCCATGTCAAAGAGCATGGGAGCATGGCAGCCAGTCTGACCCAGTGGCAAGAGCAAGACAAGCAGAGCGGAGGGCCGGGGAGCAGGCAGGGGGCTTTTCCCAAGCCACGTCCCAGCACCGCTCTCACAGCAGTCTATAAAAAGACTTCTAATGCATTTAGGACTTAAACTAACTGTAAAACATTAACTGTAAAAGTGGTTATTGGGACCGTTTCAATTGTATTCTCTAATCTTGAAGGGTTGTCTCTCCCCCGACAAGTCACTTTTTATTTATTTATTATTCTTTTTTTTCTTTTTTTACACTATACATATTACAAGGTACACATATGCATGGATGCTTGCTCCTCTGTCACTCTCACTAAAGTCCTGGTTGTGTTATTGAGGTACATTTCTTTTTGATGATTTATCACCTCACATAGGGTTGTTAAGTCTGTGAACTTTGTTTTGTCTACCTTGCCTTTCAGTGGAGTACCAGGAGACACGTGCACTAATAAGGTCCAATGGGGAAAATAATTAATAAATATATATGAATAAAGACTGTTGTTGTCCTTGACTCAGTACAAAAATATAGTGGGCGACCGGCCCTCCATAAAAGTAGTTTTAGATGCAAGAATGTCTTTTCTTTTTTCTCCCTTTGTTTTGCTGTAGCCCCCACTCACCAAAATGCCTATACCCAGGAATGAGCACCAGGTACATTAACCTGTGGAGCTGGCGCGGGTGGCTTTCGGGGACAAGCTTTGTTTATTTATTTTGGTTTGGGTGTCTCTGGCATAGGCTTCAGTGAAAGGCTCCCTCTGTATTGTTGCAGTGGAAAATTCTCATTAAGGGTACTTTAGAGTATACACACTGCAGTCAACACTTCATCAGTGAGGTCGCCTAACTCGCACTTCACATCTCTGGTTTACACATATACACAGACACTCACAGAGAGACAGATGCACATACACATTACACACACACACACATACACTGTCACACATTGAGCCTGCCTAGCCAATCAGAGAGAAGTGGAGTAGGTCCCCCCAGAAGTGGGTGGGATGCTTGCTGCAACAAGTCTGTCTCAGGACACAAGTTTATGTTGGTGGCGGAGAGAACTTTTCTGCTCTCTGTTTCTCCTGCTGCAAGTGTCCTCGTTCACTCTCTTACATAGTTCTGTTTTAACTGTGGGGTCTAAAAGGGCAACGCTTGGATGGCTGAGTTGGTGAGAGTTCGTAAGAAACGGCTTCAGATCCCCATCTCTAGGTAAGCCAGGGGGTTGAGAACCAGGGAGGCTGGTATGAGCCACTATAGGGCGGGTTATGATGGGTACAGTATCTAAACATGTTCTGTTATCTCAGACTATTATGTCAAAGGTTGTTACACCGTGGAGTTTACATTATTAGTTTGAGGATGTTAAAATACTGTCAAGTATTTTACAATAAAAAAAAATAAAGTGTTCTGTCCTGGACAGTAATGGGTGTTAATGTACTGCAATAACTGCATGGCACTTTGTTTTAGCTGAAACTCTAAGTCTATGAGAGGTTCCATTTCAGCAGTGGGAGCGATGAGAGAGTATTCCCTCCGCCTTTAAAAACAATATTTAAAAAGGGGAGGGGAATTATGTTTTGCAAATGTTTTGACTGACCAAGGGAAGAGCATCCCCCTGCATCACACATCAAAGCACCATGTATTATGCATGCCTATTCTATCACAGACTTAAATAGGTCTCTTTCCTTCTCTTGCATTTGACCCGGCAGCGTTGCGAACAAGCACTTCATTGCTTCAGATACTGGTGTGAAGAGTCTTGTCTCTGCTCACTCCCCTGTGTTATCTCTGCCGCCCGAGTGAAGTGCCGTCGCACAGAGGGGTCACGTCATGTGCTTTTGTTGTGTTGTTGTTGTGGCAGTCTGCAGCATTAATTTTGCATCGCATCGTTTGCTGCATGTCCTAATAAATCTCTCCTCTTGAATTTGATGCATAATTCATGCCATAGTCATTATGGTGCTAGTTAAACTTTTAGAGAATAGATGGGATTTCAAATTAACTCTTCTGCCCCCTTAGCGACTATTTTGTGTTTTTTGCCTATATTTTTTTGTGTTTATGTGTACAACGATGGCTGTGTTGATTATTATGTCATGAAATTGTGTCCGTTTGCTTATTTTCCATATATTCACAGAATTTGAAAAGATTAGATTTTGAAACCCTCTAACACAAAAGTTAACTATATTAGCTTTCAAACCGTCCATAGTGGTTTATTTCTTGCCATTAGGGGGTTAGGGTTAGGGTTAGGGTTAGGGTTAGGGTTACCCAGACAGAAAGATTAGGAGAAGGTAAAATTTCATCCCTGTGCCCGTGCCCACCCCAACAGTCCCCTAACCTAACCCTAACCCCAACCCCAACCCCAACCCCAACCCTAACCCTAACCCTAACCCTAACCCTAACCCCAACCCTAACCCTAACCCTAACCCTAACCCTAACCCCAACCCTAACCACCTACAATAGATATGTTGAGTTAGGTTCATAGTGGTATTCATGAAAAAAGAATTGGAACGAAATATTACAAATTAAGTTTTTTATGACCTTGAACGTGATGCAATCTTTTCAAGCACTAACGTGACAACTCTGTCAGTTACTTAACAAGGCACAAGGGTTAAGCAAGGGGTGGTGGCCAGGCAGGCAGCCTACCATTACATTTTCTTAAGCTGTAGCCCTATTTTCAGAAATTTCGCCTAAAGGTACATGCCTAAGTAAATGGAAGATTGCTCCACTTCTACAAGGTCAATTAGCATGTTCTTGGTATCTAGGCACATCTAGGGACATGGGGGTATGTATTCCCAGTGTCAGAAATATTGTGTCTGTTACTAGGCTTGAGTAAATTGTAATGAAAAAAGGAGAATATAAATGATGATATTTTATTTTATTTGCATCTGTGCCGGTGAATAACACCATGTTACAATTATGCGCAAACTGAGCTTGCTCACTGAGCTCATTCACCACCTTATTGAGATCAACTGTACAAAAAATCTAAGCAAATGAATAAAGGGAAGATGATTAAACAGAAGGATTTGTAGATACAGTAATAAATGATAATCAATTTTAATTATAAATTCATATTTGACCTTGAACTTGACCTTGACCTTATTATGGCCAAATCATACATCTATGGATAGGGAAAAGGCTCCTATTTCCAATGGCACGGTTAAATCTGGATTTAGTAATTTCCTCACGGTTTTTTACGATAAAAGAGATATGATTAGCATTTTTTTGATAAATTCATATTTTCGGTAAATCTTACAAAACATCGGTAAAAATTTAAATATACACTTTGACTGCTGTTTTGATATGGTTATGTAGGCCGCCATGAGGACGATTCGCGACGCGCCACTTTGCCGACCTCTAGCGGCTCGAGTGTGCATTTCTTTTAATAGATAGAATTAAAGCCCTATTTGTTGCCTGTCAATTGCCCTTCCAGGTGACAAAATCCGTTCAGCGGTTCTCGAGTTACATGCCGATATGTGAGGCGTGCGCCAAAATACACATTACCACCCCCGACCTCCGGGGGCTCTAGCTCCGTCAATCATTTGGCGATCTCGAACATTTTTGGACAGGGTTGTAGCCAATGAGTGTGGCTTTCCAATGATACCCCATGATATGATAATTGGGGATCTAATACCGTCTCTATTGATCGATTTATGATAAAGAAAAGCAGGGTCCCCCAATTGGGGGACCTTACGGCTTAACAGGTTAAAGCTATGGTTACTCAGGAAGTAGTATTTGTGTATTAAATGGATGTCTTGGATGATAATAATTTTTAGTAACAAGAGACCCGACCCCACTAAAATTGCTCCATGCCAGGCGGTACACTACACTAAAGTAGCTAAAGTAAATAAAATAATCAATTACTTCATATTGACCAAACCTCATGTACATTCTTCTCATACTAACATAACTCCATGTACATTCTGCTCATACTAACATAACTCCATGTACATTCTGCTCATACTAACATAACTCCATGTACATTCTGCTCATACTAACATAAACTGTATATACATTACACACATGCCAGCGACGCTCTTTGATTTAGGTATTTTGCCCCACGGACCAAAATTGCTGGAGAGACAACATGAGGAGAGTGAAACCCTGAAGTCTATGCCCTGTGTTGGGATGGGGATATTGAGGGGGATATTTCAGATCAGCAGTAGGTGCCCCATTGCACACAAAGCTGGGACCATATGGAAGCTGGGAGGTGTCGCCGTATATCAATAGTTTCTATTATGTAATAAACACTGTGTTTTGCATTTCGCCTATTCAAATGTTGAAAGTCTGGGTTGATACCATAGTTGCGCAACTTTGGTGCAATATCAAACCATTTTTGATCACTCAAGATCGCTCCAAAAGACCACATAAGACCTCAAGACCATATTGTGATTTGGATCAATAACCTTTGACATCTGGAGATTCCTGCAAACATAGATCTCCCCACATTATTCATATTCTACTATTACACTATTACACATGATTACATGATTACACTATTACACATGATTACACTATTACACATTATAACATGATTAAATGATTACACTATTACACATTATTACATGATTACACTACTACACTCTATTACACCTTTACACACTATTACACTATTACACACTAATACACTATTACACTCTATTACACTGTTGGATGGAATACACCTTTAAAACGATTTGGGTGGAATAAACCTTTACACAGTATTACACTATTACACACTTATGTATGGGGCCTGGGCCTGGTTAACCTTGGCCAATGGAAGTAGTAGTCTACTCTGCACCGAGTTAATTGACACCTCCCATAACTCTCTACGACAAACGGTTCATGATATATGAAAAGGGGTGGGGCTTATTGCAATGGACAATAATGGAAATTAATTCATGAATTCATTTGAATGCATATATAGGTATATCAAGGACAATAGGTTCACAATAGGTTTGGCATGTTGTGTTAGGTGCTAGAGAGCTGATTACCAGCAAACCTAGTATTGCCCTCCTGCATTCAAAAGGTGTAACTTCATACTGAATATCTTATTCATTGGATAATGATGGACATCAATTAAATAAAATACGTGTCATTGACAGAGAATTCAGGTCCTTGGTCTGCTGTCAGCCTATGTGCAATGTTTCATCCAAATTGACTTTGTTGCGTGACAACACATTGTGGACAAATCTAATCACGCAGTCACAGACACACAAACAATTAGGTTATGTATGACTGGAGATCTGAGACTCTTGTGGATTCAATGAGCCCAATTGTGGTCATGTGTGATGATGTTAGTACATAGTAGCCATTTCATTGTAGTGAGACCATTTTGAAACTTGACCTTACTGTATAAAATTACCTATTATTACCTATTAAATTACAGATTATCTAGGATAATCAAAGCCTATTACAATCGCAAATTAGAGACCTAGGGCATTCAGAAAATGTATGGCTTCTCTAAGTTTATTGACCATAAGGGGCTGTTCTGAACAAAAAAGTGCTCACCATCGAATTGCAAAAAAAAGTATTTCAAATAAATGTGCGTGGTATTTTGGAGTGATTTTTATACATTTTCGAGTGGAATTTTTTTTTACATTTTGCACCAAATCTGTGTGGGTTTGTGTGGGTCTCAGAGGGACTACTAGTATTATTCATTGTGCGCCTCCCTGGAATCCCCTCAAAGAGTAATTTGGGCCATTGGCACACAAAGTATGCGTGGCATGCATATAGAATAGAATAGAATAGAATAGAATAGAATAGAATAGAATAGAATAGAATAGAATAGAATAGAATAGAATAGAATAGAATAGAAATACTTTATTCATCCCGAGGGAAATTTGGCACTACAAACCGCTCACAGTAAACAGTAAACATTTAGACAAAAACGAAAAGTCACGAATAAGAATAAAAATAAGCCTAAGAATAAAATATGGTCCGGGATATATATTTCCATATACATATAATACTATTACATACATATATTCAACAACGTTGGTGACAACTGGCATTATGATTTAATTGTATCTCAATACACACAACTTAAAGTGGGTAGATGCTCTCACTCAAGTAATTTCCTTCATGTCTCCTTTCAACTTCTCCATTACGTGTTATGAAGCGAAAAGACAGTGTTATCAAAAAGACTACTCTAGATTGAAAATCAGCCATGGCATTCCGACGCATGCTATTTTTATGGCTCAACAGCTAAAGCCCTTGCCAAGACGATAAACACTTGGAAAGCTGGGAGCCTCTCCTTCCCCAGGAGTTGGCTGCATACAGTATGTTTTGGACACAGCCAGAGTGGCACACGGCCACAGCCCTTGTAACATTTAAAAGAGTGATGACGAATGATGGGAATGAGTTATCATATCATGTGTCTCCCTATTATATATATGCAGTATCCCTATTTCATACATCCCGATGGGACAAAAGCTTTGTATTCAAAATGGATTTGAAGCAACTCCTTTGTTTGAAAGGTAAAATATGATGTCAGAGCTGTAATAATACATGCTCTCAGATGTATTATTTTCATGAAATTACTGAGGAATTGCGCTTACAGACGTCTGTCTTAGCTATCGCACGACACAATCGAACACAGGAGATTGCTCTACTTCTCTTTGGCAATGTAACAGAACCTGATGAAAGTGGTAGGATTTTGAATGTGGAATAGGTTGTAAGACAAGATCAGAATGTGGCACATTTAACAAACAAACACTCCATCAAGCAAACAAAGAAACAAACACACACACAGCATATTTCATTGAGGCCACTGTAACAATATGTCACTTATAAGCTCCCTAACCATAGGAAGTTTCCCTCTCATGGAAAGTTTGGCACTAATGATGCCCTTTCGCCACTGGCTGTCTTTGGACAGCATGGCATTTAAATCACTTCCAAATTAACTCTCTTCCCGTTAGCGGGGCTTTTTCAACCTGTTGTCCAATCACTTCTTTCCTCAGCAGCCACAAGCCAATTTACTCACTCACTCACACATGACTCACTCAATCATAATATCTAAGTGCTTTCAGTTCATCCAGTAGCGTTTAGAGTTTGTGTCGCAGACATGCCCTGTTTTGTCCACGGTGCCCGTTCCCCCCTGCAGATAAAGCACTACCTTCAGTACTATACCTTGTACTGCTTCATCTAAAAAATTTCAGATGCCAGAAATGGCATGATGAAAATGGCCAGTGAGTATATCCCCAAATGGTGCTAATTCTCAATCCAAATTTGCTGTGTGGAATCTGGGGACTAACATCTTCAAAGGTGTCAGTTAGAGAATTGATAGGCCAAACCATATGATCCAATCAAATTTCAGAAAATTGCATGGTGAACAGTTACTTGTGAATGCACTGTCCGATTTCCACCAAACTTGACAAATATCTTTGCTTTACAATAGCAAGGAGGCCTGTGAAGGTCTGAGTCATCTTCCCTCGTGATGGTGCTATTCTCATGAAACTGAAAACATTGACTACTCCTCAATGGCTTGGATCAGGGGCATGTTCAAAATGTGGATTGAGAATGTGTGCTGTTCAGGGATATACCCACTGTCATGGCACATGTCTAGTTTTATTTGAGTTGTGAAAAGTGTTTATGTGTCAACGCAGGTTGAGGAGCATGCTGAAGCAGCTGGAGGAGAAAGATGTCGACTTTGATGAGATCAAAAAGAATCTGGACTTCACAGCATCGTTACTAGAAGCGGTATACCTTGATGGAACGAGGTATGGTTTAAATTATGGAGACATGTTGTCTTTAATATTCTGTGAACCATAATTAAGAGACTGTCCTTCAGTTCAAAGGTCTCAGACGTGGTCCTACATGACATTCAATGTGTCCATCCCTGTCCGTGTCCAAGTGTCCTTGAACAAGACACTGAAACCTCTTCTTGCCCCAGGGGGGACAGCGAGTGGGCTGCCCCTGTGCTCGAACCCCTCTGTAGTAATATATAAAGACATACATTCCATATTGTGTAATGTGGTGAAAGCACTTAATCCAACCACACAATCCACAACTTAACGACAATAATGTCCAATCGTGAGTTCTTCTTTCATACCACCAATTATTTTGTAGAGGTACAAAATGTCGACATCAAATGGCGGGGGGCGGGGGTGGGTAAACAAACACTAAAAGTTCTTTATTTTACGTGTCCATCAGTTTAAATGCCAATTAATCCCTTGTGTCTCTCCTGCCAGACAGAGGTCGGCCAAGGATAACATCTCCAAATGCACTTCTAAAAATAGAACAGTTGACACGTCTATAAAAGTCAGTTGATTATACAGAAGAAAAACAGAAAAAGATACAAGGGATATAACATGCACACACACAGACACACACACACACACACACACACACACACACACACACACACACACACACACACACACACACACACACACACACACACACACACACACACACACACACACACACACACACACACACACACACAGACACAGACACAGACACACACACACACACACACACACACAGACACACACACACACACACACAGACACAGACACACACAGACACACACACACACACACACACACACACACACACACACACACACACACACACACACACACACACACACACACACACACACACACACACACACACACACACACACACACACACACACACACACACACACACACATACACTGTCCCCCTTTTGGTTGTACTGTCCCACCATTTGACCGAACGTCCCACATATTGAGAGGATGTCCCTCTTTTTGAAGCAAAAAAAAAACATTGGTCTCGGTGAAGACCATGTTATTCTAATAAAACAAATTTACATTATCTATTTGTCCCACTTTGTCCCACCAAAATCTTACTGTTGTCCTGCTTTTGGACTTTTTGCATCTGGTCACCCTAATACACACACTACTGCACTTCTCCTCAGACACTCACGGAAGTACAGTAGCCTATACAATCATTCCTGTTTCTTCTCTAAAAATCATATTTGATATTAACAATCACCTGTGGCCTATAATCAATGCAAGCTGGCGACCCTTCATTTCCAGTGGATAGAAGCAGACACCTACTGTACCTGGTCCATGTTGCGGAAGTGTTATTTTATCAAGTCCGGTGAGCTCAAGAGAAATTGAGATCGAGTCAACGGATAAAAAAGAAAATAGTTTATTCTGTCCACTTCAGTTCAATACAGAGGGCGGAAAACAATCTGCCAAGTGAGACCCACTTGATGGGTCACACCCAGGTTTATACAATATGGATCACAAGATTTGCATACAGAAAAAAAACGGTCATGGGAAGACAGCGTGGGATGAAATACTGATGAGCTGTACCTGGGGTCCGTAGTATATCGTTACTAAACTAGTGCGTTTACTAGTTGGAGTAAAGGAATAGTACAAGAAATATGGCTTGCAGGATTACTTGAAGGGTACAACAAATCTAAGAGGGGTGATGAACATACGATTTTTCCATAATATCCATCATATTATTGTTCAGATACTGTCTGCCCTCTGTGTTTTAGACATATTGGAGAATTACTGTTCAGCTGTATTTCCAATATTTCTCCTTTTCAAACACTTTTATGAAGCTAGTGACCAGCTTTATGAGAAGTGGTAAACGGACATATTGTTCTACCCAATAGTGGACCGGCCACCGGGTGCACTGCGGTGGGCCAGTTGCTCTGTGGGCCGGTTGAGCTGACCATGATACAGAAACAAGAGCAAGAGTGATATTGAGAGTGATACGTTGCTGGCCCTCTTTCATTTATATTATCATGATAGGTTAGATTTTCTTTTGTGTCACTGATTTTCGCAAATATATGCGAGATTGGGAGCAGCCCCACCTCTTTCATTCAATGTATAGCCCGCGTGTTGCACAGAGGGATGGAAGCCCATGAGGTATATTTAGAATATGATTCTCTCTCCTTAATGAAACATCACCCACCTTCCGCTAGCTAGGTGTTTTAGCAGCGAGACATACAGTACAGCTTGCCAGCACCCAGTTTTCAACGGAACAGAGCCTTCCCATCACTAGTTGAATTACTTGACACATTCCCCAGACATATTCCTCAACATGAATCGTCTCCCATAGGCCCTCGTCACCATATGCATGACAAGCAGAAAGACTTGTTTCAACTGTCAGGTAAAATTTTTCATCAATGTATCAAAGGTGACATACAAACTGAACTCCCAGTCCCTGCGTGTCTGGGGAAAACTTTGATGCACATGACACTGTCATCTTCATGATATTCTCTCCAGTGGAGAACTGACTGAATCATTGGACTATAATGAAATAATTTTAGTGTTCAGCAAACATGTGTGTTCAACAGCAAGCCCCATCATCTCCTGCTGTGATCGTCAAACGTAAGCTAATGTACATGTTCTGACTGTAGTATTGCCTATTTCAATATTGTCTTTTGAGCATGCAAGGTATAGTTTTTGTTGGGTGTACATTTGAATTTTGTGCTGCTGTTGCAGCATCTGTGGTTGATGTGGCCGCTGAGCCAGGCTGATTTCCTGTGTCGAAATCATGTCTGTTCATCATGAAATACTGACTGCACAATATAGTAGCCTGATTCTATAATGGCATTCTCACAGTGGTGGCCTGCTGGCAACAAACCTTTCACTTGCTCCTAAAATAACTAGCTATTAGTGACGTGTTATACTAGCTGATTCTAGAGCTGTGAGGCTCAACTTGTGGCCCACGGCCCAAAATCCAGCATCTTTTTCAGTGGCAGGTTTTACTGATTTACAATATCAGTATCCAAAATTATATTTGAGTTGAACCCTCTGAAGAATCATAAATTCAATTCCAATGGGGTCCTGACTGCTCACCCTTAGATATCTGAATGTTATTAGGCTCATTGGACCAATAAGGGGCTCAGCTTTATAACCATATCCAATGTATTTTCACTTTTCTTTCACACTGCTTTTGTTCTCAGTGTTGCAAACTTCTTCAATCAATATCTGAAATTAAACCTACTAACCTTTGTACTGTCTTTTACTAATATGCACTCTGCTACTAAGGAATCTACCTTTGCCTACAGTATATTACTACTCAAGTCTGTAGCACTCAAGTTCAACACTGTTTGACGAACAATGTTACTGACCCTTAGCTGCCAGTTACCCTTCCTGCTGACTTGTTGAACACAACTTGTAAGTTGCTTTGGATAAAAGCGTCAGCTAAATTACTAAATGTAAATGTAAATGCGTGAAGTGGATAGAGTTTGCCTGGAAAGCTGAGACTGCAATTTAATCACATTTAAATAAACCTCCTGGTTTATAAACTGAAACACAACAGCACCATAGAGGCACTGGGGATTGGTTGGGCATGTTTTGGGGTCTGCCCTTCTCCTCTCCTTTACTGTTCTCCTAAGCTTTCCTATAGGAGCATGATGTAAAGGAATGTGAATCCCTACCCACATTCAAAACCGCTCTTAAAACCGCTCTTAAAGAGCACCTACGGGAGGCTGCAATTCGAAACTGGCCACCGTAAATGTCCAAACCCCCCCACCCTGATGGAAACAAGACAAACGTCTTTCTCAGGTCTGCATCCCCTTAACAATTGTATGTATTGAGCCGTACTGTATTGTACCCATTCTGCAATCTGTTAAATAACGTTTTCATTCATTCATTCATTCCCCACCCCCTCCTATTAGACAGTCTCCTCCCCACCGAATGTATATATTCTCTCCCCACCGTATGTATATTTCTCTCCCACCCACCCACCCACTCCTAATGTACAGTCTCCTCCCCACTGTATGTATATGTCTCTCCCACCCACCCACCCCCTCCTAATGTACAGTCTCCTCCCTATACTCTCTGTCAGGATCTATGGGTAACAGTACTGTATATTTGCATATCGTATGTGTCACAAATGTAACAGTACTATATACCTGTATGTCATGTATGTCCCTATGCCATAAATGTCATGATTTCATGTATGTTGTGTATGTCATAAATGTCACTATGAATTGAAAATGGGGGACCCTGATGTAAACAAGAAAAACCTCTTTCTCTGGTCTGCATCCCCTTAACAATTGTGTGTATTGAGCCGTACTGTATTGTACCCATTCTGCAATCTGTTAAATAAAATTTTCATTCATTCACACATTCATTCACACATTCATTCGATCATTCATTCATTCATTCATTCATTCATTCATTCATTCATTCATTCATTCATTCATTCATTCATTCATTCATTCATGTCATGGGCAAGCACCTGGGGTTTATAACGACAGAGGAGTTCGGAAATGGCGGACTGGTTCAAGTGGTCTCATGACACCACCTGCTATCTGCATGTTGAGTTCTTCACCATCTGCAAGCTGACATCCATTAGCTTCAACCTAACCACCCTACAGCGAGTGAACAACTTCTCCACTTCATCTTCCCCTAAGCTAAATAATTATATGTGCTTTTGGAGGTTAAGCTGTGAACAAACATGCCACTGATTCAGCTCTCCTTTGACAGGTGGACTGAATCTATTTTATTACTGAGAAGAGTGGCCCAGAACCAGCTTTTTTTTTGCATTTTTGCCAACGGACTGCTATTGCTGTAGCACTCTATCCTCAGTCCCCATTGAGAACCAATTTGTTTAGGCTAACTATAGCGGGTTGTTTTTTATTGTAGTATTATTGCCTGCAGACCCTCCTCTACCCTCCTTCAGTAGGCTGTGATTGATTGATTGATTGAAAACTTTATTAACAGATTGCAGAATGGGTACAGTACAGTACAGCTCAATACATACAATTGTTAAGGGGATGCAGACCAGAGAAAGACTTTCGTCTTGTTTACATCAGGGTCCCTCATTTTCAATTCATCATAACATATATGACATACACGACATACAGATAGACAGTACTGCTACATCTATACATTTATGACATATCAGATTTGAAAATACAGTACTGTTTGTGATACCAAAAGAGTCCAGAAAAGAGAGTATATACATTTGACGTAGAAACTGTACATTGGAGGGTAGGTGGGGGGGGGGGGGGGGGGGGGGGGGGGGGGCTGTACATTGGAGGAGGTTGGGTGGGTGGGGTGGGACACTGTACAACTGTACAAGCAAAACTGTACGTTGGAATATTGACAAAACCATACTTGGTCATTTACTGTACATTGGGTTGGGTTAGGACATTTACAGGGGCCAGTTTTGAATTGCAGTCTCCCGTAGGTGTTCTTTGAGAGTGTTTTTGAAAGTGGGTAGTGATTCACATTCCTTTACAGCTTTGGGTAGGGCGTTCCACATTGATGTGGCATAATTGCTAAATGTGTTTAGTCCCTTGTTTGAGCCGAATCTGGGTTTAACATGATTTGTGGAGCTCCCTCTGGTGTTGTGATCGTGGTATTCACTGACCTTTGGGAAGTATTTTGACATGTACATGGGTACCTTGGTCGTGTAGTGTATCTTGTAGACCAGGCCCATTGCAAGTTGCTGTACTCTGTCGTCTACTCTAAGCCATCCTAGTTTGTCAAAGTGGGCAGGGGTGAGGTGGGTTCTAGGAGTAAGGTCAAGCAGTAGTCTGACCAGTTTGTTTTGAGATGTTTGTAATTTTGTTTTTAGCGCCTTTGAGGTGCTTTGGTACCATGAGGTGCAAGCATAGTCGTAGTACCCCTGAATGAGTGCTCCTGCCAGAGTCTTCAGGGTATTCTTGTTTACCAGTGAGGAGATCCGGTACAAGAATCGAGTTCGTTGGTTGACTTTTTTTATTACATTGGATGCCATTTTGTCACAGGAAAGATTTGCCTCTAGGATGGAGCCTAGGTAGGTAATTTCTTCTTTCCTTGTGACAATATTGTCACCCACTGTAACTGAGAAGCCGTCGGTCTTGCTGAGTTTGTTATTTGAACCGAAGAGAATGGACTCTGTTTTGCCCATGTGTAATGATAGTTTGTTATCAGCGAGCCATATGCAGATTTTGCCTAGTTCCGAGCTGAGGGTTTTTTCAACCTGTAACTTGTTCTTGTCAACTTGTTTGTACCCCCCCTCCTCCAGTGTATTTGTACATTTGACCAAGCAGGTAGTATAATATATAGCTCCTAGTGTGTTACCTTTTGTTACTCCCTGGTGTACATGGACCCCGCAGGCACTCCATTAGTCAGTGAAGGTGGTGTCTCCCTGGCCAGCGCACTACGATTCCCCTGCCCTAGACCGCCCACTGAGCATCTAGTAAATTCATGCAATTACAGGCCATTGAGTGTGTGCTGCCCTGCCTGCTAATGTGTAGCATAGCCCTTGTGGCTTTCTGTTTGCTGTGTATCAAGAGTGGCCTTACCTTGGATGTGACGCTAGATAGTGTTTCCATAGTGTGCAAAGGGCTCGCCTATGCGCAACGTCATTACTAATAGTGTGTTCTAACCCCTGCCATTTTGGTGTGAGCATAGCCGATAGTGTAGCCGACAGGGGAAGTTTCCTCCTTTTCCCTGCAGTGCTGCCTCAGGACATAAGAGGGCCCACGACACCATCTTTTTTGGTACCAAGTGATTGACTGTCTGGACACTGGACAGGGACATTTCCCAGTCTCTCTACCTGTAATATTAATTTTGTACTAATAAATATTTCCTTGTTATACCTTCCACTGTCTGTGTCACTGTTTGGGAACCTACTACCCTGGGTTGTTGTTGTTTGAACAGGATGGAATGAAATCCCAACCTGTGCATGACATGAGAGCAAAATGGCCACTGTGTGAATATGGTCAATTGCACAACTGTATATCAAGCCAAGTTCAAGTTCAAGTTTCAAGTTTCTTTATTAGTTGTCATACAGAAGTACAAAATACTTTTATACAAAATGCTTCTTTCTGTTACGCTCCAGAGACTGTGCTAGACAAAAAAGATAAGTATAAAATAAAATAAGTATAGCAAGTATAAAATAGAAGTCACGTACGTAGACACAAGTGTTCAGTATGTACATATGTACAATGTTCAATGCAGAGTAGAAGTAACTGAGTTACCATACAATATACTATACAATATATTAATATACAATATACTATATAGTGCAAAGCAGAAATGGGATGAGGTACAATTTAGGTACAATTTACAGTAAGGTGTACTGAGCTATGGGTTGTAGTGCAAATTCTTTGCCAATAAATATAAAGTGTGTTTAGGTGTTCTAAAGTGTGTACAGATGAAGCGTTTAGTTTTCCTGGGCGCTTTGCCGCGACGTGAGCACGGTTATATCACGTCGGAAATGAATTAGGAACCCAGGCTGCTGTTCTATTTTATGCCGCCAGGAGGCGCAAAGTCATTAGACGGACGCTACAACGTCCTACACAGTATACTGTATAACGATCTGTATGTAAATGTATATATATTAATTCATTTTGCGCGAATCCACACTTCATTTCCCAGACAAGTAAACAAAGTATGGCATATTTTACAGTAGGGCACTTTGAAACAACCAATCACGTTGCGCGATAGCACGAGCGATGCATAGTCAGGAAGTAATGTTAGAGCTGAGTTCACTCATTCCGAACGGCGAAATGTAAAATGCTACCCAAGATTGTTGCGTTTCGTTATAAAAACTATGCGGTGATAAACAAAACGAATCGCAGTATGCAAAACGTGCGGTTCGAGGATCACAGTTGGAGATGCAATCATGCAACGTCCAACTTCGTTCGACACTTGAACTAAGAAGGTGCACAAAGATCGGTAAGTGAATGAACGAATGAATGAAAACTTTATTTAACAGATTGCAGAATGGGTACAATACAGTACAGCTCAATATACACAATTGTTAAGGGGATGCAGACCAGAGAAAGACTTTCGTCTTGTTTACATCAGGGTCCCCCATAGTAACTTGGCTTGCTACTGTACAGTAGCTACAGTTAAATCAATGAGCCATCGACAGTGTGCTAACGTTATCATATACTCTCTTTTTTAGACTCTTTTTGTATCACAAACAGTACTGTATTTGTAAATCTGGTATGTCATAAATGTATAGATGTAGCAGTACTGTATCTGTATGTCATGTTATGATGAATTGAAAATGGGGGACCCTGATGTAAACAAGACGAAAGTCTTTCTCTGGTCTGCATCCCTTTAACAATTGTGTTTATTGAGCTGTACTGTATTGTACCCATTCTGCAATCTGTTAATTTTTTTCAATCAATCAATCAATCAATCAATCAATCATTACATCCAAGATACACGGCTGCTGTAGTCTTGTCTTATAAAATACATAAACAATCAGCAATGTCTCGCTTGATGAATGGCCAGCAGTAGCCTAATTAATATTAATAAAAGTATTATCATTTTAATAATTGCGAAACATGTTTAGTCCCTTGTTTGAGCCGAATCTGGGTTGAACATGATTTGTGGAACTCCCTCTGGTGTTGTGGTCGTGGTATTCACTGACCTTTGGGAAGTATTTCGACATGTACATGGGTATCTTAGTGGTGTAGTGTACAGTATCTTGTAGACCAGGCCCATTGCAAGTTGCTGTACTCTGTCGTCTACTCTAAGCCATCCTAGGTAGTCAAAGTGGGCAGGGGTGAGGTGGGTTCTAGGAGTAAGGTCAAGCAGTAGTCTGACCAGTTTGTTTTGTGATGTTTGTAATTTAGTTTTTAGCGCTTTTGAGGTGCTTTGGTACCATGAGGTGCAAGCATAGTCGTAATACCCTTGAATGAGTGCTCCTGCCAGAGTCTTCAGGGTATTCTTGTTTACCAGAGAGGAGATCCGGTACAAGAATCTTGTTCGTTGGTTGACTTTTTTTTATTACATTGGTTGCCATTTTGTCACAGGAAAGATTTGCCTCTAGGATGGAACCCAGGTAGGTAATTTCATCTTTCCTTGTGACAATATTGTCACCCACTGTAACAGAGAAGCCGTTGGCCTTGCTGAGTTTGTTATTTGATCCAAGAGTGTGTATTGAGCCGTACTGTATTGTACCCATTCTGCAATCTGTTAATAACGTTTTCATTCATTCATTCAGGAGCAAAGGTCAATGACCAAACACACCCAGACTACATACCTGTATTCCCTTCAACATCACAGTCTACACCATCTACGTCAACAAACATCAGTCGCCATGAGCGGCGTGAAAAAAGGAGAGTGATGCAGCCAAGGAGGATGGTGACCAACAGAGAACCAAGGTCGAGTCAAGCTCCTTGACCGCTTCATCTGTGGACAGCAACGACACCAAATGCAAGATGATGACAGGTGTTACCTGGCCAGTGCTTCAGCACTTGTTTTCTTTCTTGCACACAGAGAAGACAAGGAGCACCATAATCTCACCCATAGATCAGCTATTTATCACCCTTGTCAAACTGCGTCACGACATGTCCTTTGACCTCATCTCCCACATCAGAGGTGTGTCAAAGGCAACAGTCAGTGATGTGCCCAACGGATCATTTCAGTGAGTGAGCGATTCGATACACGCTCACGGCAATGAACCGATTCACTGATTCGACTCACGGTTCAGTGGCGCTTCCGGATCCCGCTGCGAATCAAAAACTATAAAAAAAATTGGCAGATGTTATACATACAATTATACATACAATTGTTAAGGGGATGCAAACCAGAGAAAGACTTTCATCTTGTTTACATCAGGATCCCCCTGTTTACATCAGTAATCATCGGTAACATTTAGAATTGATTTCAAGGTCCTCCTCCTTATATACAAAGTATAAACATTGCGATCATCTACTATTGAAGGTTCCGAGTCACAGTCTAAAGAAAATCAGTGATGCAGCCTTTGCTAACTAACTATGCACCAAAGTTATGGAACACACTATGGACATTAGGGAAGCTAGATCTCTTAATATTTTCAGAAATAAGCTAAAAACGTACCTCTTCACCATAGCCTTCTAATACACCCCGCTGTTGATTGTACTGTAGCACTATTTTACTCTGGCCATTCTATTGCATAATTTTACTATCTATTCTACTATTCTATTATTGCACTGTATTATTGGTGTGCAAACCAGTCAACTTACAAAAAAGAGCCTGTTGGAGGATTTCAACAAGATAAATGCGACAACATTGCAAAATATTTCACTATAATATTTCAAAGTGAAGTAAAAAATATTATAATAATTATTTGATCATGTTAAATAAGTGTGACTGACTGAGTCCACATTACAGTTCTACTTTTGTTTTGATGTGAAAAGTGATGCTGCATAAGAGGACTGCATTTAGCACTGACTGAGAAAGTACATATTACAGTTCTACTTTGCATTGCATGTAATTTAGAATACAGGCAAATAAAAGTAATTTAGTTTAAAGTACAATCTTGGCTGTCTTTTTCTCTCAACGCTTCAATAGGTAGATGACTAAATGTAAATGTAATATCAAATTTTAACAGATTGCAGAATGGGTACAGTACAGTCCAGCTCAATACATACAATTGTTAAGGGGGTGCAGACCTGAGAAATACTTTTGTCTTGTTTACATCAGGGTCCCCCAACAATTAGCATTTCAATGGTGTGTTGCCACACCAATGGGGGGTTGCCAATCCAATGTCACACCTACTGTACACCTAAGTGAGAGAAGCTCTCTCATTTCATGGAAGAGTAGAAGACAACCAACAGTTGCACTTTCTACCTGCGAGGCAGGATACATGGCCTTAGCATCAGCCATACAGGAGTGTATGTATTTGCAACAGCTACTCAAGGGTATTGATGGATGTCACTATGCACAAACCAAGGTTTATGATGATAACCAAGGAGCTATTGCACTAGCCAGGAATCCTGTAAACAGGCAAAGATGTAAACATATTGATATAAAATGAATGAATGAATGAATGAAAACTTTATTAACAGATTGCAGAATGGGTACAGTACAGTACAGCTCCATCTATACATTTATGACATACCAGATTTGCAATTACAGTACTGTTTGTGATACAAAAAGAGTCCAGAAAGAAAAGAGTATATACATTAGGCATGGAAACTACATTGGATTGGGTAGGTGGGGGGGGACTGTACATTGGAGGTGGGGGGGGGGGGGGGGGGGGGGGGGGGTTGGTTAGGAGTGGGGGGGGGGGGGGGGGGGGGGTTGGGTAGGAGGGGGGACACTGTACAACTGTACAAACAACACTGTACATTGCAGACCAGAGAAAGACTTTCGTCTTGTTTACATCAGGGTCCCCCATTTTCAATTCATCAGGACATATATGACATACATGACATACAGATAGTCAGTACTGCTACATCTATACATTTATGACATACCAGATTTGCAAATACAGTGTACATTGGAGGAGGTTGGGTGGGGGTCAAAACCAGCCACTAAGCTACAACTAAAGAAGTTTGCTCAGTATTTGTTTGGCACTTAGTTAGAGTGAAAGAAAAGCATGGATGTGCCAATATGTTTTTTGTTGTTGTTGTTGTTGTTGTTGTTGTTTATTTTGTATTGCAGGCCAAAGAGGGAGAATATATATATATTTTAGTTTTGTACCACAATAAGCTAAGTTCGAGTGGGGGTGTTAAATATATTATTATTATGTGCGCCCTTGCTCATTTGTGTTCTACAGAGGGCGATGTAGTAAATCCAGCATGTGACGTCACTGTTATTGTTATTAAACACAACGTTACATACAAAACTGTCTGATTGGACAAGAGATAACAATTATTTGCATCTTTATTGTAACAAATGTATGAACAGTCAGCAATAGATGTCAAATGATTTACAGTAATATCAAGTAACAAGTTGTCAGTCAAGTCAAGAGTTCAGAATTGTATTAAAACACACACACACAAATTACAAGATACAAGGTTACACGTTAACTGGCTTATTTACCACTTTGCCCTCCATTATTTGCTATGACTAGGGGCAACACTTTTGCCAAGCCAGCGATGAGATTGTTACATACATCCACTGTTAGTTTATTGCGCCAGTAAAACCTTATGGCCGCTACTAAAGCATCTTTCGTGAAAGGTTTCGCCTCTCTGCGAATATAATCTTTCATTAGGTGCCACACAATTTCAATGGGGTTCAAATCGGGCGACTCAGCCGGGGTTTTGACCCAATTGATTCCCTCTGCTGCAATGCAAACTCTGGCAGCGCTGTGTTTGGGGTCGTTATCCTGGAAGAAACGATGGCTCTTCCCAAAAGTAGCTTGTATGTACGGACCAGCGGCTGCTTTGATGATCGATTCTTCAAAAAAGACACGTCCATTATTCCATCGAAAATAACAAGCGGGCCTGGACCGAGCTTGGAAATCGCGCCCCAAACATGCACTTTTAACGGATGCTTAGGGGCCGGTTTACCTTGACGAAAGCCTTTTTTAAAGCTTTGTCTTGCAAAGTGTTCGAGTGCGACAGTGCTCTCATCTGTAAATATGACGTCATGCCATGTTTCACATGTATCGATCCACTGGTGCGCCTGTAGATGAATGAATGAAAACTTTATTTAACAGATTGCAGAATGGGTACAATACATGTAGTACGGCTCATATGAATGAATGAATGAATGAAAACTTTATTAACAGATTGCAGAATGGGTACAGTACAGTAGGGGGGGGTTGGTAGGAGTGGGGGGGGGGGGGTAGATAGATAGAACATAGATAGTGGGGGGGGGGGGGGTAGATAGATAGAACATAGATAGATAGATAGATAGATAGATAGATAGATAGATAGATAGATAGATAGATAGATAGATAGATAGATAGATAGATAGATAGATAGATAGATAGATAGATAGATAGATAGATAGATAGATAGATAGATAGATAGATAGATAGATAGATAGATAGATAGATAGATAGATAGATAGATAGATAGATAGATAGATAGATAGATAGATAGATAGATAGATAGATAGATAGATAGATAGATAGATAGATAGATAGATAGATAGATAGATAGATAGATAGATAGATAGATAGATAGATAGATAGATAGATAGATAGATAGATAGATAGATAGATAGATAGATAGATAGATAGATAGATAGATAGATAGATAGATAGATAGATAGATAGATAGATAGATAGATAGATAGATAGATAGATAGATAGATAGATAGATAGATAGATAGATAGATAGATAGATAGATAGATAGATAGATAGATAGATAGATAGATAGATAGATAGATAGATAGATAGATAGATAGATAGATAGATAGATAGATAGATAGATAGATAGATAGATAGATAGATAGATAGATAGATAGATAGATAGATAGATAGATAGATAGATAGATAGATAGATAGATAGATAGATAGATAGATAGATAGATAGATAGATAGATAGATAGATAGATAGATAGATAGATAGATAGATAGATAGATAGATAGATAGATAGATAGATAGATAGATAGATAGATAGATAGATAGATAGATAGATAGATAGATAGATAGATAGATAGATAGATAGATAGATAGATAGATAGATAGATAGATAGATAGATAGATAGATAGATAGATAGATAGATAGATAGATAGATAGATAGATAGATAGATAGATAGATAGATAGATAGATAGATAGATAGATAGATAGATAGATAGATAGATAGATAGATAGATAGATAGATAGATAGATAGATAGATAGATAGATAGATAGATAGATAGATAGATAGATAGATAGATAGATAGATAGATAGATAGATAGATAGATAGATAGATAGATAGATAGATAGATAGATAGAAGAAAAACAAACCTGTGCGAGTCTTAATTCTTTATTTTTGTCACGGATCATTGGCCAGAACTTAGTTTGACCATATTTCCAGCCGAGGCCCCTACGTGCTGTACGGATAGCAGTCAGGCTGAGATGAATACCCAAATCGTCTTCGATGCACTTCTGGATTTGCCGTGCAACCATGCAATTGCGGGCCTTCGTCAGGTTGTCAATGGCGACCAGGACATTGCTATGGAAATGGAAGAGAAAGAAAGTGGAAATTAATTAACTGAGAGGGGGGTTAAAATATATATATTGTAAGAGTATATTTATGAGACAGTATATTTATTTTGTACAAGAATGTGAAACTTCCTATCACCAGATTTACAAATACAGTACTGTTTGTGATACAAAAAGAGTCTAAAAAAGAGAGTATATGATAACGTTAGCACACTGGCTCATTGATTTAACTCTACTGTAGCAAGCCAAGTTACTATGGGGGACCCTGATGTAAACAAGACGAAAGTCTTTCTCTGGTCTGCATCCCCTTAACAATTGTGTATATTGAGCTGTACTGTATTGTACCCATTCTGCAATCTGTTAATAAAGTTTTCATTCATTCGTTCATTCACTTACCGATATGTGTGCAGCTTAGTTCAAGTGTCGAACGAAGTTGGACGTTGCGCATCTTCATCTGTGATCCTCGAACCGCAGGTTTTGCATACTGCGATTCGTTTTTTGTTTATCACCGCATAGTTTTTATAACGAAACGCAACAATCTGGGTAGCATTTTACATTTCGCCGTGAACTCAGCTGTAACATTATTACTGACTGTGGATCGCTCGTGCTATCGCGCAACGTGATTGGTTGTTTCAAAACAAAGTGGGTCTGGGAAATGAAGTGTGGATTCGCGCAAAATGAATTAATATATATACATTTAATAACGTTAATTTTTAATCGTTGGGCATGGGGGGAGGTATCAAGTCTTTTCAAGTCAAGTGAAGTTGCGTAGCAACAACAGACAATAAGTTGACTCAGAATAACTCTTGTACAAATGCCGATATGCCCTACTTTGTTTACTTGTTTATTGCACAATGTCGCTCTATTGGTTGGATTCTTATTATATATTATTACTATTGTATTATGCACACATCGTTGCGGGCAATTTCATTTTATAAATAATAAAAAAAAAATATAAATATTTGACAGGCTGGGAATCAAACCCCGGGCGTCGGCTTGAAAGGAATGGGGATAAACCACTAAACCACGGTACTAGACAAAATATATCATTATAAATAGAGCCCACCTGGCACCTCCACTGCTAATTCGACAGGTCTTAACGGTTTAATTATTTTATTCAGCAACATTGCGTACACAAGCATTACACTAACGCTTTCTTTTGATGAAATGAATGGAAAAGAGAGCCGTACGTCGGCCATCTAATGAAGTTAGATTTGACACGTTTTAATATATACACTTTGACTGCTGAATTGACACGTTTAACTTATTCATTCTTTAATTCAGCAACATTCATTCATGCAGTCTGTAGACATACTGTAGGACGTTGTAGCATCCTATGAATGAAGTCACCAGCTGTAATGGAATTGAATGGAACTCGAGCTTAGTCCAGCGCGGAGCTCCTCCAATGAATGAACAAAAGCCGGCGCGTCGGGCAGTTGTCACCAGCTGTATGAGAGCGCCCCCGCTGGTCATTGTTAACATTAACCATGCCAAGCGACGTCATAACGTTTCGACGTCGCTGTGACGACGTTTCACAGAAACAAAACTTGACTCATCTGTTCAGGATCCAGAGATAGAAATCGAGGACTATTCAATCATCAGGAGGGATAGGAACCAGTATGGAGGTGGTGTCTGTGTGTATATACACAAAGATACCAAATTCAGCAACCGTACTGACCTTAACCATGACGAGATTGAAACTGTATGGATTGAAATCTTATTTGAAAGGGCAAAATCAGTACTAATAGGCACAATCTATAGACCACCAGAACAGACTGGTTTTTATGATACTCTGGATGTGTGCTTAGCTGGAGCTGAGGATGCGGAAAAAATTCTTATTGGGGATTGGAACACGGATATGCAACAAAAAAATGCACCCGTCTTCAAATCCTTCAATAGGTTTTGTGATCTGCACGGCCTCAGCCAACTAATCACCCAACCCACAAGGATATGTGAATCAACTCAGACTACCATTGACCTCATACTGACCTCTGACAAGTCCAAGATCTCCAGTAAAGGGGTTATAGCATGCGGGTTAAGTGATCATTACATGATATTCTGTACCCGCAAAAAGCTAAAACTAAAGGCTGGCTGTCACAAAACAGTCACATCTAGAGACCTCAAAACCTACTCTAGCGAGGCCTTTAACCTTGAACTGGAGAGTCTGGACTGGTCAGATGAACTCAATGGTACACTGGTTGAAGAAACTTGGCTTGGCTTCAAAACCAAATTTTCATCAATACTAAACAAAATGGCCCCCCTAAGAACCACCAGGGTAAAAAATCGCGCTGAGCCATGGATGCACACTGAAATACTGACCGCTATGAAAGCCAGAGACAAAAAATGCTCTGAGTTTCGTAAAAGTCAGTCAAAGCTTACCAAAAGCACGAGCAGTGAACTCCAAGACCACGTGACTGAACTCAAACTAGAAAGAAACAGACTAAGAAATGACGTAAACTCCATGATCAAAACTGCAAAAAAAAATTTCATCAATGACAAAACCGAGGAAAACAAAAATAAACCACGTGAACTTTGGAAATTACTCAACAATCAACTAGGCTGCAGTAAAAAACTCAAAACCAGGTTCTCAAACATAAACATAAAGACGGACAACACGCTCATCACAGACAAGCTGGATGTAGCCAATTACTTAAACACTTTCTTCACAAACATAGCCACAACACTGGTAAACAAACTACCCTCCCACTCAGGGCAGTATGGGGTAGAACACATAGTAGCATACTACATGAACCTAGGCGTCCACAAAGACGACTTCAAACTGGAAATAGTAACTACAGATGAGGTACTCAAAAAACTGAGCGCCCTCCAACCAAACAAGGCCACTGGCCATGACAACATCCCCTCCAAATTCCTCAGAGACTCAGCAGCAGCCATCACCCCAGTCATCACACACATAATAAACCTCTCCATAAAACAGGGACACGTCCCCAAGGACTTCAAAATTGCGAGAGTAACACCCCTGCACAAAAAGGGCAGCAAATTAGACCCGGGTAACTACCGCCCTGTTTCTATCCTTACATCCATCTCGAAAGTCATGGAAAAAATAGTATACGAACAGATCGAAAAATACCTCGCGGAAAAAAATCTAATCTACGAATTCCAATCTGGCTTCAGAACATCCCACTCCACTGACACATGCCTTCTCTACTTGAACGACCACATCAAACAAGAGGTGGACGCGGGCAAATACTGCGGCATGGTCATGCTGGACCTACAAAAGGCCTTCGACACTGTCAATCACACCATTCTGATTGACAAGCTAAAAGCAATTGGTTTTGATAGTTTATCAGTGAGCTGGATACAATCCTACCTGGAGGGGAGGGAACAGATGGTGGAAGTAAACGGTACCCTATCCCCCCCCCCTCACAGTGAGCTGTGGTGTTCCACAAGGAAGCATACTAGGACCGCTACTATTCCTAATTTATGCAAATGACATGTCGTCAGCTTGTGACTGCAACTTGTTCCTGTTTGTGGACGACTCAGCCCTGCTGGTCTCTGACAAGAACAAGTTACAGGTTGAAAAAGCCCTCAGCTCGGAACTAGGCAAAATCTGCATATGGCTCGCCGACAACAAACTATCATTACACATGGGCAAAACAGAGTCCATTCTCTTCGGTTCAAATAACAAACTCAGCAAGACTGACGACTTCTCGGTTACAGTGGGTGACAATATTGTCACAAGGAAAGATGAAATTACCTACCTGGGTTCCATCCTAGAGGCTAATCTTTCCTGTGACAAAATGGCATCCAATGTAATAAAAAAAGTCAACCAACGAACGCGATTCTTGTACCGGATCTCCTCTCTGGTAAACAAGAATACCCTGAAGACTCTAGCAGGAGCACTCATTCAAGGGTACTACGACTATGCTTGCACCTCATGGTACCAAAGCACCTCAAAGGCACTAAAAAACAAATTACAAACATCTCAAAACAAGCTAGTCAGACTACTACTTGACCTGACTCCTAGAACCCACCTCACCCCTGCCCACTTTGACAACCTAGGATGGCTTAGAGTAGACGACAGAGTACAGCAACTTGCAATGGGCCTGGTCTACAAGATACACTACGCGACCAAGGTACCCATGTACATGTCAAAATACTTCCCAAAGGTCAGTGAATACCACGATCACAACACCAGAGGGAGCTCCACAAATCATGTAAAACCCAGATTCGGCTCAAACAAGGGACTAAACACGTTTCGCAATTATGCCACATCAATGTGGAACGCCCTGCCTAAAGCTGTAAAGGAATGTGAATCACTACCCACCTTCAAAAACACTCTCAAAAAACACCTACGTGAGACTGCAATTCGAAACTGGCCCCTACAAATGTCCTAACCTAGTTGTACAGTAAATGACCAAGTAAGGCTTTGTCAACATTCCAATGTACAGTGTAAAATGTGTGTGTGTCCCCTACCCAACCCCCCCCCCCCCCCCCCCCCCCCCCCCACCTCCAATGTACAGCCCTCACCCAACCCCACCCCACCAACCTCCTCCAATGTACAGTTTCTACGCCAAATGTATATACACTCCTTTTCTGGACACTTTTGTATCACAAACAGTACTGTATTTGCAAATCTGATATGTCATAAATGTATAGATGTAGCAGTACTGTCTATCTGTATGTCATGTATGTCATATATGTTATGATGAATTGAAAATGGGGGACCCTGGTGGAAACAAGACGAAAGTCTTTCTCTGGTCTGCATCCCCTTAACAATTGTATGTATTGAGATGTACTGTACTGTACCCATTCTGCAATCTGTTAATAAACTTTTCAATCAATCAATCAATAACAGCAGGCAAACAGCTGTTCCTGGACTTTTCCCAGCTGTATCTGTAAGTGGGTGCTGCAGTGAGTTGTTTGTTTAAAGTTTAACCTTTTAAAGTGCATTTGATGGTTGTTGTATAGTGTTATTGTTCGTTGAGCAACCTGATGGCCTGGGGATAAAAGCTTCTTCTGAGTCTTTCTGTGCTTGCCATGAGACTCCGGTATCGCTTGCCTGACCGCAGCAGTTCAAAGAGGCAGTTGTTTGGGTGGCTGGAGTCTTTGATAATTCTCTTAGCCTTACCCATGCACCGCTTGTTGTAAATATACAGTACATTACTTTGTGTTATTATCATTATTAGTAGGCTATTACTTTGTTTTGTTTCATGTAACATGCATACTACTTGCTATAATTTATACCATGAATTTAGATCATAAAGATTTAGCTGGGGAAACAAATCTATTTCACAAATGAAGAAGTGGATATACTGAGTTCAGGCAGGTTCACCCTCCACTACATCCCTGATCAAGCAGTTTCATGCAACAGGAACAGGAGATATAGCTTATCCCTCCCTGCGGGCTGGTCTCGCTCAAAGCAGGCTTACTTCCTTATTTATATCACCATGGTGCAGTGATAGTCTATGTTTATGATTATACAGTATGTCTTTGTCCACTCAGACAGTACCTAGGCCTCCAGCCATGCACTCAAAGCAACCCAGTCAGTATTATACAGTACAGGATGAACCCAGTCAGTATTATACAGTACAGGATCAACCCAGTCAGTATTATACAGTACAGGATAAACCCAGTCAGTATTATACAGTATAATTTATAAAGTTAAAGTTATAATTATTTTGTCTCGTCTTAAAATTAAGAGAGATTTCGGCAAGATTTTATTTTGTAAACTACATTTTGTGTGGTCATTTGTAGTCAACGATATTGCATTCATTATTTAGTCATCTTAGTGTCACATGATCTACATTAACGTGACATCTCGTCTCGTTGTCGTCGTTGACGACCATATACAGTATAGTCATAATTTTCATTGACTAAAATAACACTGTTGGCTACATGGTTATTAAAACAAGACTTGGGCATATTGAAACAACAGGTCCTCATCAGGGTCACACAAAATGATATATATATTTATACAACGGCATGCAAATTTCTCGATTCTGATTGGCTGAAACAGTCATTTTACACGTCTTTATTGGCAACAATTCCACGCTGCTGGCCCAGGACCCGCCCACAACCGAACCACATCACATCACTCTGCCGGATCACAAGAAGGTGGACAATAATCTTTACAAATGGATATGTTGATAGCGACTAAACGACTAAATATCAAGCGATTCTGTCACAGCGAATGTCTTAGTCGTTTAAACAATGTTGGATGATGTAATTGATGGGTCTTGAATCATTCTGTAACAAAAGAAAAATCGCGGATTGATTGATTGATTAATTTTCAATTTTTTTTTCAATTTCTTTTTCCTTTCGACTGTCAGCGCTCGCTCTAGTCTCCACCCACCGCCACCCCCCCCCCCCCCCCCCCACACACACACACACACACACGCACACACACACACACACGCACACACACACACACACACACACTCTGCCTGCAACGCGGGGGATAGTCAGAGAGCTGGGTGCTGCGCTGTTCTAAGTGAGCATGGCCTATTGAGTTGATTGATTGATTGATTGCTAATTTTATTAATGTACGCTTGGTTTCCAACTGGTTAAGTTTAGGCCCTCTACAGTAGGTTTAAAAAAATAAATAAAAGAATAGGGCGAAGAAAACGTTTTTTTCCTATAGGGCAAAGAAAACTTTTTAATTTGTTTTACCTACTTTATATAGAAGCATCTAAGAAAGAAGTTCTATGGAAAGTAGGTCTGCATTCCCTTAACAATTGTGTGTATTGAGCCGTACTGTATTGTACCCATTCTGCATCTGGTAATAAAATGTTCAATCAATCATTCCAATAATACACAGTTGGATGTGTTAGTTGGTTGGATGCACTTCAAGCTGCTTCCACATGAGGCAACTTCTCTCAATCATTCCAATAATACACAGTTGGATGTGTTAGTTTGGTTGGATGCACTTCAAGCTGCTTCCACATGGAGGCAACTTGTCTTTTTTGTAGTTGTGGGAACTACTTTTTCTGGCGGATGGTTTTTTCAATAAATCTTCGATTAATGTGTGTTTATTGTATAGAAATAAGGTTGGATGAATCTGGCAGTTGTATAAAAGCTTTACACCACTTGCAGTCGTGATTTGTGAACAATAAACCATGCCTAGGGGGGTCTAACGACCCTCGGCTGCGCCTCGGGCCTAACGACCACCCCTAGGCATGGTTTATTGTTCACAAACTACTCCTGCGCGTGATGTAATGCTTAAATATATAAATATATTGATTCAGTAAATGCATTTCATATTTACTCTGAATACAGAGCTTCAGAGTTCCATGCTGCTTTTGACATTAATAAGAGAAGAATGTTCCCAAAAGTCCTTTTTAATCCATTATGGCATGTCTGTGTCTGTGTGTTTGTGTGTTTGTGCGTGTGTGTGTGTGTGTGTGTGTGTGTGTGTGTGTGTGTGTGTGTGTGTGTGTGTGTGTGTGTGTGTGTTTGTGCGTGCGTGCGTGCGTGCGTGCGTGCGTGCGTGCGTGCGTGCGTGCGTGTGTGCGTGCGTGTGTGTGTGTGTGTGTGTGTGTGTGTGTGTGTGTGTGTGTGTGTGTGTGTGTGTGTGTGTGTGTGTGTGTGTGCCTCTCAGACAGTCTCTGGACTGTGAGGATGACCTTCAGCAGCTCCACTCAGACGGCGTGCCCTCAGAAGTCACTGATTGGCTGGCTTCCACCTTCACCCAGCGAGCCGGTCGGCCCACCAGGCGGTCTGACGAGAAGCCCAAGTTCCGCAGCATCGTCCATGCAGTACAGGCTGGGATATTTGTTGAGAGGTGTGACAGCATATCGGCTCATTATAGTAAATTACTACACAACATTTGTTCTTTAAATGACGATAGATGGATGGGTGTTTTGGGCTAATTTGCTCAGAATTGTCCATTTATCAAAGTATTTATAGCACTGTATTAACAATTCAATTAGGTTCTTGATCCATTGGATGTTGGCACAGTGATTCCCCCAAACCCATACCACAATGCCACGATGAATAATTAGTAACTATAGAAATCTCTCATGTAATACTACAATTCCATACAGTGTTGTTACTACCACAACCACACAAACACAATAGACTGCCAGTAACGTAATACATTAGTAGTACTGTAAAATATTAGTCTCCTTTCCACTGTAAAACACCCTGGCCAGATAAGACAGACAGGGTTGGTTTAAGATGATTTATATTATGACACGGCGAGTCCTGGAGCACAGCTTGCACAGTGTCAACATTTGAACTTCCACTGAACTCAACATAAACTCCATTATTCCAGGATGTTCAAGAGGGCCTACACGGCAGCCTTGCCAGACCAACCTGTAGCTGTCGTTACCTGTCTCAAGGTGAGCAACTATCCACATCAATCTCAGTCTACACTCTGTGATTGTGCTATAAATAAAAACAAATGCCATGAAAAGGAGTTGTCAGTGCTTGGGAAACGTATAGAAATGTAGTTTGTCAAACTAAAACTACTTTGGAAAGAATTTGTTCCACTACATCCAAACTACATTGAGGTAAAATAATCACAATCTGAGTCTGGAATCTCATAGAGGTACAAGGAGCATCCACTGAACTGACAAGTGTGGGTTTATAGCAATAAAGGAATTGGCACCACTGACCGTTGTTAGCGGGTCAATGTTGGCCCGGGGTCTAACTCAGTCCTGACCACTAAAAAGAAAGGAGTATCACTCAATATAGTTAATACTACATCCTAACTAACATTATATGCATTCATAACCATATAATCCCATTGTAATTTGATTTTATGGCCCCCGAGACACATCATGTCCCTTATTTTTAAGATGAAAATGAGGTTGTTCAATCATAATATACTAAATGTGAAACCCATAGATAATAATGTTTTCTGACTATAATAGAACAATATTAGAATATAACTACTGAAAAAAAGTTGAGTATATTTATAATTATTTTATTTATTTATATTTAGTATTTTTATAGTATAGTTTTACCTTGCCGGGTCAAGAATGACCCTAACACCACAGTCGTACCTTTTTTTCTGCAGATACCTTCAGAATTTTCAAAATGGTGAAACATAGTTTTGCTGTGCTTATATGTGTTGTGGAGGATATCATAAAGCCTTGTTCTAATAAAATCAACTACATGGTAGTTATTACATATTATAACCTTGAAACGGGTCGCTGGAGACCCTAACACCACATAAGGGTTAAGGAGTTTGTCTCCTTAGTTAGAATAGTTGAAACTCTTTGGTTGTCTCTGGAAAACCTAAAAAATATCCAAGGCACACTGTTCTGTAGCAAAAATAAAATGCCTTTATTGTGACATAGTTAAGTAATAAAAAACTACTACTATGGAGACACACTTAAAAGCTCTTAATTGCTATTGATCTAACTCATCCCAAAGAGCACCTGATTCCTGTTGGTATAATTGAGGATCCGCACAGCGCTCCTATACAATATATTGTAAGTGTGGGTTTGTTTGATTTAGGGACTGGGGCAGGAAAAAGCTCACCCAGGCAGACCCAAGGTTGTGTTCTAAGGAGGGTACAGTTGCTGAGGTGGAATCTGGAAAATGCTTAATTTCTAGGGAAATATGTAGTTTGTAATTAACTACCTAAACAACATAACGCAAAGTAGTTAAAGGGGCACTTTAACAATCTATTTCGCACATAATCTGACACATATCCCAAGGCTCTAAACTGTTTTGCACACAGTTAATGAGTTATGGCCACCAGGGATGTCATCAGATAACACTGAATCCTTGTGTTGTATTAATTACAACTCAACGAAATGATGAAGGTGGAAGAAATGGAGATAATGATTGCAATAGGGTTTGCTATGTTTCAGGGATGTCCGATATTATCGGCCTACCGATATTATCGGCCGATATTGGCATTCAAATGTGATATCGGAAAATATCTGTATCGGTTTTCAAAAAAAAATATATTATTATTATTTTTTTTTTTTTTACATTTCTATAACCTTTATTTACCCAGGCAAGCAAGTAAGAACAAATTCTGATTTTATTTATTGTCAAAAGTATGCATAATGTTGTGTTAATTCCACAACAAGAGATATGTAATGTTAATTACCTGAAATTATTCAGTTTTTTGGGGGGGGAAACCCTGCATATATCGGTATCGGTTGATATCGGTTGATATCGGTATCGGAAATTAAGAGTTGGACAATATCGGTATATCGGTATCTGTAACTGAGGGGTACAATTCCCTGACTGTATTAAAGAGTATGATATATTAAACCACTACTAGTTATGTACTTTAATTACTGGCCATACAGTACATGAATATATATGGTGAACACCCACACAAGAATACGGCATTGACACATAAAGAACTATTTAGAGGGTATTTATTATTATTAAGCAACGTTAGGTTACAGATTGAGAATTATGCTCGCGCTTGTATGGCGAAGAACACACGTAAAGTAAGTCAAGAGCGTAAGTCAATGAGAATAGTATGAATACTAGGATGGGTCTAAACTGACGCCACCTGTGGTATAGCAATTACATAGGGCACACTAGTACCAGCTGGAGACACTGGGGGGTTCCCTCCAGGTGTAAGGCCGGCCGGGGTAGAGGAATGTTCGGGTACAAAGTCTGGGTCAACGAGGAATAACGAGGTTCCAGATACAGGAGCCAGTGCATGTACTCCCTTGATCAGTAGACAAAGCAACAGCTATAATCCAGTATGCTCGACAGCATGGAAGACAGCTAGCCAGCCTCTTCCTAGAGGCGGGCTCGAGTGATGATCCTCACGGGGGGTAGATCCCAAACGACAGTGGGGTCGACGGTTCTCTGCTCCAGCAGTCACGGTCCCAAAGCAATATAATCCAACCAGAAATGGTTCTGCAGTCGCCGGTGTAGGTTCTCCGGTGTACATATCCAACGGTTCTCGTCTAGGACTCCTCGGGTGGGGGCACGAGTTTAGGCCGCCCAGCCTGGATAAGTGCACTAGCTATATACACGACGAACCGGTGGTAATGCTGGTCACTGAAGAACTGTAGCCGCACGATACACTATAAATGATAGACTATTACTTCACATTATAATAAGTCGAACTCAACGTTACTGCGTTAAACTCTGACACTTTAGCAATCTATTCGCACGCGGTTCTC
>NC_140170.1:115412792-115434761 GCF_963971535.1 Notolepis coatsorum
AAGCCAGCGATGAGATTGTTACATACATCCACTGTTAGTTTATTGCGCCAGTAAAACCTTATGGCCGCTACTAAAGCATCTTTCGTGAAAGGTTTCGCCTCTCTGCGAATATAATCTTTCATTAGGTGCCACACAATTTCAATGGGGTTCAAATCGGGCGACTCAGCCGGGGTTTTGACCCAATTGATTCCCTCTGCTGCAATGCAAACTCTGGCAGCGCTGTGTTTGGGGTCGTTATCCTGGAAGAAACGATGGCTCTTCCCAAAAGTAGCTTGTATGTACGGACCAGCGGCTGCTTTGATGAATGATTCTTCAAAAAAGACACGTCCATTATTCCATCGAAAATAACAAGCAGGCCTGGACCGAGCTTGGAAATCGCGCCCCAAACATGCACTTTTAACGGATGCTTAGGGGCCGGTTTACCTTGACGAAAGCCTTTTTTCGTAAAGCTTTGTCTTGCAAAGTGTTCGAGTGCGACAGTGCTCTCATCTGTAAATATGACGTCATGCCATGTTTCACATGTATCGATCCACTGGTGCGCCTGTAGATGAATGAATGAAAACTTTATTTAACAGATTGCAGAATGGGTACAATACATGTAGTACGGCTCATATGAATGAATGAATGAATGAAAACTTTATTAACAGATTGCAGAATGGGTACAGTACAGTAGGGGGGGGTTGGGTAGGAGTGGGGGGGGGGGGGTAGATAGATAGAACATAGATAGTAGGGGGGGGGGGTAGATAGATAGAACATAGATAGATAGATAGATAGATAGATAGATAGATAGATAGATAGATAGATAGATAGATAGATAGATAGATAGATAGATAGATAGATAGATAGATAGATAGATAGATAGATAGATAGATAGATAGATAGATAGATAGATAGATAGATAGATAGATAGATAGATAGATAGATAGATAGATAGATAGATAGATAGATAGATAGATAGATAGATAGATAGATAGATAGATAGATAGATAGATAGATAGATAGATAGATAGATAGATAGATAGATAGATAGATAGATAGATAGATAGATAGATAGATAGATAGATAGATAGATAGATAGATAGATAGATAGATAGATAGATAGATAGATAGATAGATAGATAGATAGATAGATAGATAGATAGATAGATAGATAGATAGATAGATAGATAGATAGATAGATAGATAGATAGATAGATAGATAGATAGATAGATAGATAGATAGATAGATAGATAGATAGATAGATAGATAGATAGATAGATAGATAGATAGATAGATAGATAGATAGATAGATAGATAGATAGATAGATAGATAGATAGATAGATAGATAGATAGATAGATAGATAGATAGATAGATAGATAGATAGATAGATAGATAGATAGATAGATAGATAGATAGATAGATAGATAGATAGATAGATAGATAGATAGATAGATAGATAGATAGATAGATAGATAGATAGATAGATAGATAGATAGAAGAAAAACAAACCTGTGCGAGTCTTAATTCTTTATTTTTGTCACGGATCATTGGCCAGAACTTAGTTTGACCATATTTCCAGCCGAGGCCCCTACGTGCTGTACGGATAGCAGTCAGGCTGAGATGAATACCCAAATCGTCTTCGATGCACTTCTGGATTTGCCGTGCAACCATGCAATTGCGGGCCTTCGTCAGGTTGTCAATGGCGACCAGGACATTGCTATGGAAATGGAAGAGAAAGAAAGTGGAAATTAATTAACTGAGAGGGGGGTTAAAATATATATATTGTAAGAGTATATTTATGAGACAGTATATTTATTTTGTACAAGAATGTGAAACTTCCTATCACCAGATTTACAAATACAGTACTGTTTGTGATACAAAAAGAGTCTAAAAAAGAGAATATATGATAACGTTAGCACACTGGCTCATTGATTTAACTCTACTGTAGCAAGCCAAGTTACTATGGGGGACCCTGATGTAAACAAGACGAAAGTCTTTCTCTGGTCTGCATCCCCTTAACAATTGTGTATATTGAGCTGTACTGTATTGTACCCATTCTGCAATCTGTTAATAAAGTTTTCATTCATTCGTTCATTCACTTACCGATATTTGTGCAGCTTAGTTCAAGTGTCGAACGAAGTTGGACGTTGCGCATCTTCATCTGTGATCCTCGAACCGCAGGTTTTGCATACTGCGATTCGTTTTTTGTTTATCACCGCATAGTTTTTATAACGAAACGCAACAATCTGGGTAGCATTTTACATTTCGCCGTGAACTCAGCTGTAACATTATTACTGACTGTGGATCGCTCGTGCTATCGCGCAACGTGATTGGTTGTTTCAAAACAAAGTGGGTCTGGGAAATGAAGTGTGGATTCGCGCAAAATGAATTAATATATATACATTTAATAACGTTAATTTTTAATCGTTGGGCATGGGGGGAGGTATCAAGTCTTTTCAAGTCAAGTGAAGTTGCGTAGCAACAACAGACAATAAGTTGACTCAGAATAACTCTTGTACAAATGCCGATATGCCCTACTTTGTTTACTTGTTTATTGCACAATGTCGCTCTATTGGTTGGATTCTTATTATATATTATTACTATTGTATTATGCACACATCGTTGCGGGCAATTTCATTTTATAAATAATAAAAAAAAAATATAAATATTTGACAGGCTGGGAATCAAACCCCGGGCGTCGGCTTGAAAGGAATGGGGATAAACCACTAAACCACGGTACTAGACAAAATATATCATTATAAATAGAGCCCACCTGGCACCTCCACTGCTAATTCGACAGGTCTTAACGGTTTAATTATTTTATTCAGCAACATTGCGTACACAAGCATTACACTAACGCTTTCTTTTGATGAAATGAATGGAAAAGAGAGCCGTACGTCGGCCATCTAATGAAGTTAGATTTGACACGTTTTAATATATACACTTTGACTGCTGAATTGACACGTTTAACTTATTCATTCTTTAATTCAGCAACATTCATTCATGCAGTCTGTAGACATACTGTAGGACGTTGTAGCATCCTATGAATGAAGTCACCAGCTGTAATGGAATTGAATGGAACTCGAGCTTAGTCCAGCGCGGAGCTCCTCCAATGAATGAACAAAAGCCGGCGCGTCGGGCAGTTGTCACCAGCTGTATGAGAGCGCCCCCGCTGGTCATTGTTAACATTAACCATGCCAAGCGACGTCATAACAGCAGGCAAACAGCTGTTCCTGGACTTTTCCCAGCTGTATCTGTAAGTGGGTGCTGCAGTGAGTTGTTTGTTTAAAGTTTAACCTTTTAAAGTGCATTTGATGGTTGTTGTATAGTGTTATTGTTCGTTGAGCAACCTGATGGCCTGGGGATAAAAGCTTCTTCTGAGTCTTTCTGTGCTTGCCATGAGACTCCGGTATCGCTTGCCTGACCGCAGCAGTTCAAAGAGGCAGTTGTTTGGGTGGCTGGAGTCTTTGATAATTCTCTTAGCCTTACCCATGCACCGCTTGTTGTAAATATACAGTACATTACTTTGTGTTATTATCATTATTAGTAGGCTATTACTTTGTTTTGTTTCATGTAACATGCATACTACTTGCTATAATTTATACCATGAATTTAGATCATAAAGATTTAGCTGGGGAAACAAATCTATTTCACAAATGAAGAAGTGGATATACTGAGTTCAGGCAGGTTCACCCTCCACTACATCCCTGATCAAGCAGTTTCATGCAACAGGAACAGGAGATATAGCTTATCCCTCCCTGCGGGCTGGTCTCGCTCAAAGCAGGCTTACTTCCTTATTTATATCACCATGGTGCAGTGATAGTCTATGTTTATGATTATACAGTATGTCTTTGTCCACTCAGACAGTACCTAGGCCTCCAGCCATGCACTCAAAGCAACCCAGTCAGTATTATACAGTACAGGATGAACCCAGTCAGTATTATACAGTACAGGATCAACCCAGTCAGTATTATACAGTACAGGATAAACCCAGTCAGTATTATACAGTATAATTTATAAAGTTAAAGTTATAATTATTTTGTCTCGTCTTAAAATTAAGAGAGATTTCGGCAAGATTTTATTTTGTAAACTACATTTTGTGTGGTCATTTGTAGTCAACGATATTGCATTCATTATTTAGTCATCTTAGTGTCACATGATCTACATTAACGTGACATCTCGTCTCGTTGTCGTCGTTGACGACCATATACAGTATAGTCATAATTTTCATTGACTAAAATAACACTGTTGGCTACATGGTTATTAAAACAAGACTTGGGCATATTGAAACAACAGGTCCTCATCAGGGTCACACAAAATGATATATATATTTATACAACGGCATGCAAATTTCTCGATTCTGATTGGCTGAAACAGTCATTTTACACGTCTTTATTGGCAACAATTCCACGCTGCTGGCCCAGGACCCGCCCACAACCGAACCACATCACATCACTCTGCCGGATCACAAGAAGGTGGACAATCATCTTTACAAATGGATATGTTGATAGCGACTAAACGACTAAATATCAAGCGATTCTGTCACAGCGAATGTCTTAGTCGTTTAAACAATGTTGGATGATGTAATTGATGGGTCTTGAATCATTCTGTAACAAAAGAAAAATCGCGGATTGATTGATTGATTAATTTTCAATTTTTTTTTCAATTTTTTTTTCCTTTCGACTGTCATCGCTCGCTCTAGTCTCCACCCACCGCCACCCCCCCCCCCCCACACACACACACACACACGCACACACACACACACACGCACACACACACACACACACACACTCTGCCTGCAACGCGGGGGATAGTCAGAGAGCTGGGTGCTGCGCTGTTCTAAGTGAGCATGGCCTATTGAGTTGATTGATTGATTGATTGCTAATTTTATTAATGTACGCTTGGTTTCCAACTGGTTAAGTTTAGGCCCTCTACAGTAGGTTTAAAAAATAAATAAAAGAATAGGGCGAAGAAAACGTTTTTTTCCTATAGGGCAAAGAAAACTTTTTAATTTGTTTTACCTACTTTATATAGAAGCATCTAAGAAAGAAGTTCTATGGAAAGTAGGTCTGCATTCCCTTAACAATTGTGTGTATTGAGCCGTACTGTATTGTACCCATTCTGCATCTGGTAATAAAATGTTCAATCAATCATTCCAATAATACACAGTTGGATGTGTTAGTTGGTTGGATGCACTTCAAGCTGCTTCCACATGAGGCAACTTCTCTCAATCATTCCAATAATACACAGTTGGATGTGTTAGTTTGGTTGGATGCACTTCAAGCTGCTTCCACATGGAGGCAACTTGTCTTTTTTGTAGTTGTGGGAACTACTTTTTCTGGCGGATGGTTTTTTCAATAAATCTTCGATTAATGTGTGTTTATTGTATAGAAATAAGGTTGGATGAATCTGGCAGTTGTATAAAAGCTTTACACCACTTGCAGTCGTGATTTGTGAACAATAAACCATGCCTAGGGGGGTCTAACGACCCTCGGCTGCGCCTCGGGCCTAACGACCACCCCTAGGCATGGTTTATTGTTCACAAACTACTCCTGCGCGTGATGTAATGCTTAAATATATAAATATATTGATTCAGTAAATGCATTTCATATTTACTCTGAATACAGAGCTTCAGAGTTCCATGCTGCTTTTGACATTAATAAGAGAAGAATGTTCCCAAAAGTCCTTTTTAATCCATTATGGCATGTCTGTGTCTGTGTGTTTGTGTGTTTGTGCGTGTGTGTGTGTGTGTGTGTGTGTGTGTGTGTGTGTGTGTGTGTGTGTGTGTGTGTGTGTGTGTGCCTCTCAGACAGTCTCTGGACTGTGAGGATGACCTTCAGCAGCTCCACTCAGACGGCGTGCCCTCAGAAGTCACTGATTGGCTGGCTTCCACCTTCACCCAGCGAGCCGGTCGGCCCACCAGGCGGTCTGACGAGAAGCCCAAGTTCCGCAGCATCGTCCATGCAGTACAGGCTGGGATATTTGTTGAGAGGTGTGACAGCATATCGGCTCATTATAGTAAATTACTACACAACATTTGTTCTTTAAATGACGATAGATGGATGGATGGGTGTTTTGGGCTAATTTGCTCAGAATTGTCCATTTATCAAAGTATTTATAGCACTGTATTAACAATTCAATTAGGTTCTTGATCCATTGGATGTTGGCACAGTGATTCCCCCAAACCCATACCACAATGCCACGATGAATAATTAGTAACTATAGAAATCTCTCATGTAATACTACAATTCCATACAGTGTTGTTACTACCACAACCACACAAACACAATAGACTGCCAGTAACGTAATACATTAGTAGTACTGTAAAATATTAGTCTCCTTTCCACTGTAAAACACCCTGGCCAGATAAGACAGACAGGGTTGGTTTAAGATGATTTATATTATGACACGGCGAGTCCTGGAGCACAGCTTGCACAGTGTCAACATTTGAACTTCCACTGAACTCAACATAAACTCCATTATTCCAGGATGTTCAAGAGGGCCTACACGGCAGCCTTGCCAGACCAACCTGTAGCTGTCGTTACCTGTCTCAAGGTGAGCAACTATCCACATCAATCTCAGTCTACACTCTGTGATTGTGCTATAAATAAAAACAAATGCCATGAAAAGGAGTTGTCAGTGCTTGGGAAACGTATAGAAATGTAGTTTGTCAAACTAAAACTACTTTGGAAAGAATTTGTTCCACTACATCCAAACTACATTGAGGTAAAATAATCACAATCTGAGTCTGGAATCTCATAGAGGTACAAGGAGCATCCACTGAACTGACAAGTGTGGGTTTATAGCAATAAAGGAATTGGCACCACTGACCGTTGTTAGCGGGTCAATGTTGGCCCGGGGTCTAACTCAGTCCTGACCACTAAAAAGAAAGGAGTATCACTCAATATAGTTAATACTACATCCTAACTAACATTATATGCATTCATAACCATATAATCCCATTGTAATTTGATTTTATGGCCCCCGAGACACATCATGTCCCTTATTTTTAAGATGAAAATGAGGTTGTTCAATCATAATATACTAAATGTGAAACCCATAGATAATAATGTTTTCTGACTATAATAGAACAATATTAGAATATAACTACTGAAAAAAAGTTGAGTATATTTATAATTATTTTATTTATTTATATTTAGTATTTTTATAGTATAGTTTTACCTTGCCGGGTCAAGAATGACCCTAACACCACAGTCGTACCTTTTTTTCTGCAGATACCTTCAGAATTTTCAAAATGGTGAAACATAGTTTTGCTGTGCTTATATGTGTTGTGGAGGATATCATAAAGCCTTGTTCTAATAAAATCAACTACATGGTAGTTATTACATATTATAACCTTGAAACGGGTCGCTGGAGACCCTAACACCACATAAGGGTTAAGGAGTTTGTCTCCTTAGTTAGAATAGTTGAAACTCTTTGGTTGTCTCTGGAAAACCTAAAAAATATCCAAGGCACACTGTTCTGTAGCAAAAATAAAATGCCTTTATTGTGACATAGTTAAGTAATAAAAAACTACTACTATGGAGACACACTTAACCTGTTCCACCCCAGGTGAAAATCTGCATAAAATGTATACCTAGGTAAATGGAATATTGCTCCACTTCTACAAGGGCTATTTGCATATTCTTGGTATCTAGGAACATCTATGGACCTCAATGAATGTATTCTCAGTGTCAGAAATATTGTGTCTATTACTAGGCTTGCTTAAATTCTGATGAAACAAAGGAAAATATGAATTATGATTTTTCTTTTCATCTTTGACAGTGAATAAAACCATGATAATAATGACCAAACTTAAAAAACTGCCACTGGGCTAATTCAGTACCCTCTTGAGATCATGTGTACAAAAGATCTAAGGAAATTAATAAAGGGAAGATGATCAAATTGAAGGTTTTGTATATACAGTACTGAATTCTCCCATCCGGACCAATGCAATTTGAAATATTATTATAGAATATAGAATATATGCTTATAAATTACCTTATTATAGCCAATTCGCACATTTATATATATATACATATAGTATCTTTCAAATGGCCGAGTTCAATTTGGATATAGTATCACCAGGCATGCGTAATAACATATACAGTTATTTAATGTAATCGACTGTACTTTTTTATTTCTCCCACAGTGTAATCATTCTGTAACTAATTTCAGATCTGATTCTTCCTACATGATTACAATAGTGTGGAGAAACTGACTGCGTTTCAATATTTGTCAAAAACGTTACCTTTTGTAGCTTATTATCGCGAATCATAAGAATTATTGATATGATTGCTTCAGAACGCCGAACTTTGAACGACCATAGCGGACCACAGGAAGTGTAGTTTGGTGAAATTTCAACACTGCCAGATAGCTAGCGAGGTCCTCTTGAAAATGGCCGCAAAAAGATTCCAATTCTGATCGTTCAACATTTTCATTTCCGCTTCCGGGTCAAGAAACGCGAGTTGAAAAAAAAACTTAAAATGATAAAAACTCACTTTTAACCTATTGCTAAACTATTGCCAACCTAACGTTTTACATTCTACATGTATTTGTGACATAGTAGTGATAATAATACTTGAAAACGTTTGATTTTAAAAAACGCAAATTTATTGCATCACTCATAAAAATATTAATATATGATAATAATGTCAAAAAGGGGTCGGTACCGACCCCGTGGGGGGGAACAGGTTAAAAGCTCTTAATTGCTATTGATCTAACTCATCCCAAAGAGCACCTGATTCCTGTTGGTATAATTGAGGATCCGCACAGCGCTCCTATACAATATATTGTAAGTGTGGGTTTGTTTGATTTAGGGACTGGGGCAGGAAAAAGCTCACCCAGGCAGACCCAAGGTTGTGTTCTAAGGAGGGTACAGTTGCTGAGGTGGAATCTGGAAAATGCTTAATTTCTAGGGAAATATGTAGTTTGTAATTAACTACCTAAACAACATAACGCAAAGTAGTTAAAGGGGCACTTTAACAATCTATTTCGCACATAATCTGACACATATCCCAAGGCTCTAAACTGTTTTGCACACAGTTAATGAGTTATGGCCACCAGGGATGTCATCAGATAACACTGAATCCTTGTGTTGTATTAATTACAACTCAACGAAATGATGAAGGTGGAAGAAATGGAGATAATGATTGCAATAGGGTTTGCTATGTTTCAGGGATGTCCGATATTATCGGCCTACCGATATTATCGGCCGATATTGGCATTCAAATGTGATATCGGAAAATATCTGTATCGGTTTTCAAAAAAAAATATATTATTATTATTATTATTTTTTTTACATTTCTATAACCTTTATTTACCCAGGCAAGCAAGTAAGAACAAATTCTGATTTTATTTATTGTCAAAAGTATGCATAATGTTGTGTTAATTCCACAACAAGAGATATGTAATGTTAATTACCTGAAATTATTCAGTTTTTTGGGGGGGGAAACCCTGCATATATCGGTATCGGTTGATATCGGTTGATATCGGTATCGGAAATTAAGAGTTGGACAATATCGGTATATCGGTATCTGTAACTGAGGGGTACAATTCCCTGACTGTATTAAAGAGTATGATATATTAAACCACTACTAGTTATGTACTTTAATTACTGGCCATACAGTACATGAATATATATGGTGAACACCCACACAAGAATACGGCATTGACACATAAAGAACTATTTAGAGGGTATTTATTATTATTAAGCAACGTTAGGTTACAGATTGAGAATTATGCTCGCGCTTGTATGGCGAAGAACACACGTAAAGTAAGTCAAGAGCGTAAGTCAATGAGAATAGTATGAATACTAGGATGGGTCTAAACTGACGCCACCTGTGGTATAGCAATTACATAGGGCACACTAGTACCAGCTGGAGACACTGGGGGGTTCCCTCCGGGTGTAAGGCCGGCCGGGGTAGAGGAATGTTCGGGTACAAAGTCTGGGTCAACGAGGAATAACGAGGTTCCAGATACAGGAGCCAGTGCATGTACTCCCTTGATCAGTAGACAAAGCAACAGCTATAATCCAGTATGCTCGACAGCATGGAAGACAGCTAGCCAGCCTCTTCCTAGAGGCGGGCTCGAGTGATGATCCTCACGGGGGGTAGATCCCAAACGACAGTGGGGTCGACGGTTCTCTGCTCCAGCAGTCACGGTCCCAAAGCAATATAATCCAACCAGAAATGGTTCTGCAGTCGCCGGTGTAGGTTCTCCGGTGTACATATCCAACGGTTCTCGTCTAGGACTCCTCGGGTGGGGGCACGAGTTTAGGCCGCCCAGCCTGGATAAGTGCACTAGCTATATACACGACGAACCGGTGGTAATGCTGGTCACTGAAGAACTGTAGCCGCACGATACACTATAAATGATAGACTATTACTTCACATTATAATAAGTCGAACTCAACGTTACTGCGTTAAACTCTGACACTTTAGCAATCTATTCGCACGCGGTTCTCAAGGCTCTATTTAGAGGCAAAGTTGCTCACTTCACTGCACGTTGTCTCGTGGTGAAGGCTTTACTAGTAATAAACGAATTGCTGCTGTTTCCACCTGCGCCGTATTTATACGTAAGGTGAATTATCTAGTGCCAACCTCAGTTCTGTCTCGTATTACTGCGCAGACTCTGGACATGTTGAGACATGCCCGGAGTTGCCTTTGAACTTGCCGTTGGGGGCTTGGCCGTTGGCGCCTAGGGGTCGCTGTCCAATAGGAGAGCGAATATTACTCTGGTTTGTACCCAGGTAAAGGGATATTCCGTGTATATATACAAATAATATACAAGGGATATCAAACTATATACAAATATTATACAAGGGATCTCAAGCAATAAATATATATATTCGGTTTAATCTGACCCTTTGTAACAGCCGCCTCCTAATTAGTCCGCACCTAATTAGATAAAGCAAAGACAGATTAATCGTCTTGTCAACTACTCAATGTCTGTTGTGGGGAGTAGGGCAATCTACAAAGTCAGTGGGTCATGATCGTCATCAAGGGAGTCAGGGAGCCTTGGCAACTCTATCAGCCTCGCCACGGGTCGGGTGTATGTCCGTCCCTGGGCAATAACTTCTGCCGCTCTGACCTTTCCGTCGGCACCAGTGATCACTTTGCTTACGCGGCCGGCCGGCCACATAGCTCGGGGTAGTGACTGGTCCACGATCATAACGACTGTGTCCTCCGTCAAGTTGTCTCTATCTTTTACCCATTTCTGGCGGGTTTGTAGAGACGGTAGGTAGTGGAGGAGGAAACTGTTCCAAAACTTGTCAGCCAATACTTGACTGTACCTCCACATTCTTCGGCCGTTCGCTTCTTCAGGTCTGTACACCGTCTGTGGGAGCGCGGGGTCCAGCCGCGCCATCAAGAGAGTGTTGGGGGTGACTGGGTCGACATCTGCTACATCACTTGAGACGTAACCGAGGGGCTTTGAGTTCAATACTCCCTCGATCTCTGTGAGGACTGTCGTGAGGACTTCTTCAGCCACGGTCTGGGCCCCAAGCACGGCGTACAGGGCTGTCTTTATTGAACGTACTTCTCGTTCCCAGGTTCCCCCGAAGTGAGGGGCGTTCGGGGGGTTAAACTGGAAGTCGATCTGAGAGGGAGCGAGGTGGGTCTTAAGTTCTGGGCCCATGGCTTGGAAGCTCTCTCTCAGCTCTCTTTTTCCGCCTTTGAAGTTTGTCCCGTGATCAGACAATAATATAGACGGTTTCCCTTTTCGCGCTGTGAATCTCCGGAAGGCCATGAGGAATGAGTCCGTACTCATGGTCGGAAGGAGTTCTATGTGTATTGCTCGGGTGGTCATGCATTTGAATACAATGCCCCACCTCTTCTCCGTCCCTCTTCCTTTCTTCACGTAAAGCGGGCCGAAGCCGGTGGAGTGAAAGGGCTTGTCGCCAAGTCGGAGGCGACAGGGAGGCAGGTCAGCCATCCTGGGTATACTGGGCTGTGCTCGCCACTTGCGACAGTCTAGACAGGTCCGCTGGAAGCGTCGTACTGCTTCTCTTCCTTGCAGTATCCAATAGCGACGTCGGATCTCAGCGAAGACTCTCTCTGCCCCAGCGTGGTGCACATCCTCGTCGTATTTCTTTATGATGAGCTTGGTGACCTTGTGTCGGCTGTTGAGGACTATAGGGAACTTGACGTCATCCGTTAAGTCCGGGGCTCGTCTCAGACGACCACCCACTCTGATGAGGTCATGGGCGTCGCGCTCAGGGGCCAAGTGGAGCAGTCTGCTGTCTGACGGGACTGGCTTTGATCCCTGCAGACAGTCTAGCTCGTCGGGGAACGAGTCTCTTTGGGCTCGCTGTAGCAGAAGGAGTTCTGCTTCTTCGTAGTTAGCTGCATTAATGTCGGTAGTGGGGGGAACCTCAGGGTGGTGCCACAGGAATGTCTTTAACTGTGCACTCTCAAGGGTGGGGCAGTCGTCTATGTTAGGGTCGGTGGGGACCGGTGTGTGCGTCAACCCACAGAACATAGATTTCTTGATCTCTGCCTCCTCTTGACTAGCCTCCCGTGGGGTGGGGTTAGGCCACTCTTCTTCCGGGAGCTTGAGGAACTCAGGACCGTCACTGTAGATATTGTGACGTGTGAGGTCATCTAGGGACATCCCCCGTGTGATGACATCTGCTGGGTTCTGTTTCGTGTCCACGTACCTCCAGCATGCTGATTCTGTTAAGTCTTGGATCTCTGTGATTCTGACTCCCACGAAGACCTTGTATCTACACGAATCGGACTGGATCCATGTGAGTACGGTCATGGAGTCTGACCACAGGATTGTTCTTTGCACCGGGATGGTGAGTTCACGTTGGATTAACGTGGCGAGTTGCGCGCCTACCAGGGCTGCGCAGAGCTCTAGACGCGGGATCGATTGTTGCTTGCGGGGGGCTATCCTTGAGCGAGCCAGGATGAAGGCTGTGTGTATTTCTCCTCCCTCCTCTCGGGCCCGCAAGTAAGCCACCGAGCCGTAGGCTACTTCTGAGGCGTCGCTGAAGACGTGCAGGTCCATCTGGCACGTCTCCAGCCGCACTGTGGGTGGGAAGTAGCTGCGGCGTATGTTCACATTTGGGAGCGAGTTGAGTTCTTTCTCCAACTCTCTCCAGGTGGAAGCGAGGTGGTCGGGTATGGGGTCGTCCCAGCCCTGTTCCTTGTCCCACAGCTCTCGTACAAACATTTTCGCTCTGGTGGTGTAAGGTAGGATACACCCCAGCGGGTCATATTGCCTTGCGAGTGTTCTGTATACACTCCGTCTGGTGGTCGGTAGAGAGGTCGACCTTCCCTGCTCCGTGGTCAGGGGTGTGTATCTGTAATGGAGCGAGTCTGTTTTGAAGCGCCAGACTAGTCCTAATGTCATTTCTATGTGTCCCGCTGTGATTAGCTTGTCAATCTCAGCGCGGTACACAGTGGCTTGAGTGGGGTCTTTGGCTAGACGCCGCTCTGTGTTCAGTAGATATCGCTCCGTCGCTTCTTTTGAGGCGTGGAGGGTGGGCATACCCTCTCGCCTCAAGAGTGGAGTTGCGTATCTCATCACTCCATTGACCTCGACTCTCTTTGTCCTCTGCTCGAGGAGGGTTATGGCATAAGTGTTTTCCTTTGATCGAACGAGTTTCTTTTCATTCTTAAAGGGCATCGCGTCTAATGTCCATAGCCTCTCGACGTGCTGTAAGAGGGTGGTGTCTTCTTCTTTTATTCTTGAGTGGAGGCAGCGAGTGGCTGCTGGTCGGTTGGAAGACCTGGAGAGGGGGCCTTGTAGTGTCCACCCTAGGCGGGTCTCGACCGCTGCTGGACAGCCTCTGGGCCCGATGTGGACCCGGTCCGTTGGGACGATGAGGTGTGCGTGGTCGGATCCTATGAGCAGGGTCGGGGTGGCGCCGTCGATGAGCGGTATAGGTAGTTGACGTAGGTGCACGTATTTTTCCATCAGCTTGGGGATGGGGTAGGTGTACTGTGACAGGCCTATGTCTTGGCTGGTGAAGGCGTTAGTAATCCTATACTGCTTCTCTGGCTGCCCGGCTGCTGCTATCGTGAAGGAGACATTTTCACCCTTTATGGTCTTCAGGTCTCTTCTTATAGTACGGATTGTCATTGTTTCTTCGCTCCCCCGCAGACCCAGCCGGGCTGCGGCAGATGCGAGGAGGAGAGTCTTTTCTGACCCATCGTCCAGGACGGCGTAAGTGTCCATGACCTTGTCCTCGTAGCTTAATATCACTCTGACCACTTTCAAGAGCACTCGGGAGCTCCCGCTGCTGGCGGGGTCGATATACATGACGTTCACTCTCGAGCTGCTTGGGGGTACGAGTTTCTTCTTGTTGCTGTCATGTAAGACATCCAAGTGGGCGCCGTCGCACTTGCTGCATTTCTTCTTTAAACGGCACTCGGCTGCCATATGGCTGCGCGCGCAGCGGAAGCAGCGGCGGTTGGCTTTGATCCACTGACTCACCTCGTCAGCGGTCATCTTCTTGAAAGTGTCACATTGAGACAGCCAATGTTCCTTTTCACAGTACTGGCATACAATCTTCCACTTCTCATTCGTCGGAGGGGTGCTGTGGTTCTTGTGCTGCGGTACTGACTCGGCTTGGTGCATAACGGTCACCGACCGGCGGTTATCATTAGATCTCCGAGGTCCATTTCTTGGGCTTGGTCCACTCCACACGAACGTATCAAGTCGTAGGCTGCTGACTTCCCTCGCGAGGAAGGCGGCCAGGTCTAGGAGGGATGGCTCGGGACCGTCGGGATCACGGTGGTCTCTCTGCCGCCGAAAGCGCTCTTGGCGGGCTGGAGGGAGCTTCTCTAGTATTCGTTCCACATTAGAGTTAGCATATAGTTCATGTCTCCCTTTCTCCTTTTGGGACCCCAGCATCCCTACCAGGGATTGTACCTTGATAGAGAGGTCATCCAATGCTCTATTGTCTTTGGCTGGGGGGAGACGGTCGATATTTCTTATTTCTTGTATCACGTAGTCCCATATGCGTCCATAACGCTGGTCGAGGGCCACTAGAGCCGCGGAGTATGGGGTGCTTGAGTTGGAATATGCCAGCGCTATATTATGTGCTCTGGGCACCTTGAGATGCTTGAGGAGGATGGCATATTTGTACGACTCATCAGGGACGTCGGACATCATAGTCTCTAAGCACATCCGTAATTCTGTGTACTGGGCTCTGTCCTCGTGCGTAAAGTCTGGGAACGTCGGTGTGCCAAGGTACGATGCCATGGATGGCTGGCACATTGGTGAGCGTAGGGGAAGAGGCCTCCTGGGCGAGTCTCCCCGTACGTGTTGTCGTGGGCTGGTACTTGGTGGGTACCAGAGGCCGGGTACCCAGGTGCTGTTCCTCGGTGCTGACTGTGCGTCAAACTCACCCGTGAGTTGAGTCGGGGGTTTGTAGCGCAGTGACTCGGGGGTGAAGTCTGGGCTGTACTGGGCCTCCTGGTCCTGAGTACGTTGCTGCTGGTGGGCTTGACTTTCCTCCTCTTCCTCTTCTAGGTCCTGAAGTCTTCTATTCAGTCTCTCGGCGGCGTAGGCCGGTTCTTCCCGGTTGCTCTCGTATGGACCGGTCGGGGAGGGGGTTCGGAGACGTAGATAGGATCCTTCTGTTGGCCGGGTTCCAGGTCACTTGGTCGGGTAGGGGAAGGTGCCCTAGACCCTTGTTGTGATGATGTCCTGGAGCTCCGTGCAGAGAGAGGGGGTGTCGCCCTGGCAATCAATTGTTCTATCATCTGCGCCTGCAGCCGGTCGCGCTCTGCTTTGCGCTGGGCGTGGGCGGCATCGCGCTCTGCTTCTCGCTGGGCATGGGCGGCGTCGCGCTGTGCATTGGCGGCGTCGCGCTGTGCATTGGCGGCGGCGCGCTGTGCATCGGCGCGGCCTCTTTCAATGTTCTCTTCCGTCTGAAGGCGTCTGGTCTCCAGTCTTATGCGGTCGTCTTCACTCCTTTGTTGCGCCTGGAAGCGCTTGCGCTCGGTTGCAGAGTGTTCGCGTTCACTAAGGGCTTGCGCTTGGAGTTGCGCGTGAAGGCGCTCTCGTTGGTCTGCAGACTGTTCGCGCTCGCTCGTCTGTTGAGCCTGAAGGCGCTCTCTTTCCATGGTAGAGTGTTCGCGCTCACTTAATTGTTGCGCCCGGAGGCGCTCTTGTTCCATGGAAGACTGTTCGCGCTCACTAAGCGTCTGTGCTTGAAGTCGATCGCGTTCACCCTGAAGTCGATCGCGTTCGGTGGAGGCTGTCAGGGTGGCGATGAAGGCTTGTGCCAGTATCTGGTCCGCCTCGCTGGGGGATGATACTGACGGAGGTGATCGGCTTCTGACAGTGCTCGTTGGAGATCTGTTCTCCTGGCGCGCCTCGAGGTCCATCTCCTGGGCGCGCTTCTCTTCTGGTGGTGTGTCGGGTTCTGTCCCTGGAGCGCTTTCTTTATCCTGGAGCTCTCCGGGGACTATCCCGTTGACGTTGTCTGGGGGTATAGTCATGTCATGTCCCCCCTGGTCCCCCCCGTGAGCTTGGTCAGTTTCGTTAGAACCCACTGGGGTCTCTACTGGCAGGGTCGCCTGGTCGGTAGGATTTGACATGCTTTGACTATCCGTTTTATCCGCATTTAACGTCTGGTTAAAGCTAGGTATTAGACCGACAGCGTATTCCTCCAGATAGGGAGGTGGCTGACGTTTGCGCTGCAGGCGTTCTAGCTTGGGAGAGCCGCTTGGGGAGTGTTCACCGCTGGCCATGGTTAATATCAATATTATATTAGATATTACACTGATACCCTCCGGCTCGAAGGACCAATTGTAACTGTGGGGTACAATTCCCTGACTGTATTAAAGAGTATGATATATTAAACCACTACTAGTTATGTACTTTAATTACTGGCCATACAGTACATGAATATATATGTTGAACACCCACTCAAGAATACGGCATTGACACATAAAGTACTATTTAGAGGGTATTTATTATTATTAAGCAACGTTAGGTTACAGATTGAGAATTATGCTCGCGCTTGTATGGCGAAGAACACACGTAAAGTAAGTCAAGAGCGTAAGTCAATGAGAATAGTATGAATACTAGGATGGGTCTAAACTGACGCCACCTGTGGTATAGCAATTACATAGGGCACACTAGTACCAGCTGGAGACACTGGGGGGTTCTCTCCGGTGTAAGGCCGGCCGGGGTAGAGGAATGTTCGGGTACAAAGTCTGGGTCAACGAGGAATAACGAGGTTCCAGATACAGGAGCCAGTGCATGTACTCCCTTGATCAGTAGACAAAGCAACAGCTATAATCCAGTATGCTCGACAGCATGGAAGACAGCTAGCCAGCCTCTTCCTAGAGGCGGGCTCGAGTGATGATCCTCACGGGGGGTAGATCCCAAACGACAGTGGGGTCGACGGTTCTCTGCTCCAGCAGTCACGGTCCCAAAGCAATATAATCCAACCAGAAATGGTTCTGCAGTCGCCGGTGTAGGTTCTCCGGTGTACATATCCAACGGTTCTCGTCTAGGACTCCTCGGGTGGGGGCACGAGTTTAGGCCGCCCAGCCTGGATAAGTGCACTAGCTATATACACGACGAACCGGTGGTAATGCTGGTCACTGAAGAACTGTAGCCGCACGATACACTATAAATGATAGACTATTACTTCACATTATAATAAGTCGAACTCAACGTTACTGCGTTAAACTCTGACACTTTAGCAATCTATTCGCACGCGGTTCTCAAGGCTCTATTTAGAGGCAAAGTTGCTCACTTCACTGCACGTTGTCTCGTGGTGAAGGCTTTACTAGTAATGAACGAATTGCTGCTGTTTCCACCTGCGCCGTATTTATACGTAAGGTGAATTATCTAGTGCCAACCTCAGTTCTGTCTCGTATTACTGCGCAGACTCTGGACATGTTGAGACATGCCCGGAGTTGCCTTTGAACTTGCCGTTGGCGCCTAGGGGTCGCTGTCCAATAGGAGAGCGAATATTACTCTGGTTTGTACCCAGGTAAAGGGATATTCCGTGTATATATACAAATAATATACAAGGGATATCAAACGATATACAAATATTATACAAGGGATCTCAAGCAATAAATATATATATTCGGTTTAATCTGACCCTTTGTAACAGTATCGGTAAAAAAGCCAATATCGAGCATCCCTACTATTTTTTCATCTACATCATTTAATTGAACTGTAATTAACACAGCGCAAGGATTCAGTGTCCTATGATGACATCACTGGTGGTCAAACTCATTAACTCTCAATAACTGTCAAACTAAATGAGTGTATGCAAAACAGTTTAGAGCTTTGGGTGAGATTATGTGCAAAATAAATTGGATTTGTTTTTTGGTGAAGTGCCCCTTTAACTACTGAAAAGGCTACTGAGTTTTGAGTGTAGTTAAACTACCACTGGGAAGTGTATATACCTGTTTGCTGTATATGTCAGACTCAGTGTGCACGCGCATCCCCAGAGCAGAAAGGAACGTAATCCTGGTCAGAACAACGGGGCAGACTACAATATATTTGCATTTGTTAGCCATGCTAGCGAGTAGCGATCTAAACAATCAATCCATGCCAAAGCTAGATATGTAAAAGGTGAAAGACTCACACTCACAGCCATGCTGATTTGGCTAAATGACATCAAGCCGTTTTCGTTTGAAACAGGTCAGGGGAGTGCCATGGTTTCTCCATAGAGCCCGTCATATTCTTTTAGCGCAGGTCCGAGGCAACTTAGTCACGTGACTCAGTTGGTATTGCTGATTGGCTCGAACACGGTATGTTTGTAAACAGCGAACAGGTCTATATGGTATGACTCTGACTCTGAGTATGACTACATGTCAAGCCATCAGGGCAGAGAACTCCACTAAACACAACTGCTGTACTTTCCCGACTACATGTCAAGCCATCAGGGCAGAGAACTCCACTAACACAACTGCTGTACATTCCTGACTACATGTCAAGCCATCAGGGCAGAGAACTCCACTAAACACAACTGCTGTAGGCTACTTTCCTGACTACATGTTAAGCCATCAGGGCAGAGAACTCCACTAACACAACTGCTGTACTTTCCTCGTCTCTCTTCAGGACATCGACCGGTGGAACTTTGACGTGTTCGCGCTGAACTCGGACAGCTCTGACCACTCGTTACGAACCCTGGTTTTCGAACTCATCATCAGATATGAGCTCAACCGCCGGTTCAAGGTCTCTGTGTGGACACATTTACTTTACAATTCACTGCAAATAGTCTGCATTTCAGGGCAAAACACTCCGGATTGGGATCAGTTCACTCTCAACGCATTCAGTGAAGGACGTGGATTGTCGTCAAAATCACATGTTGAAAATGATAATATTCCAACCTATTAAATCATTGAGAATAAATGCCCTAAATAAACTGATTTATTTAATTAATAAGCAATTGACCCAGATCATGACCCAGGCAAAGATACTGTCCCAGATAATTTCGTATGACTATACAAAATATTACTTTAGTATTTATAGTATTTTTAACCATTACTGGCCTTGTATGTATACAATGTTTTCTTTACAGCTGATTTAATGTGTTTATTTCTCTTGTTGTTATTGACACAGGGCCAGGTGTTAATATAGCGTACAGCCAGGTTAATACAGCCTTCAGTCGTTGTAGGCTAACATTCTGTGCCCTGAATGAAAACAAGTCAAGTGACCTTTATTAATCAATTCTAGGTTTTGAAAGAATGCAAGTTGTTGCCGCCACAATTCTCAACCATTATTGCAACGCCACAACTACGTTCAGTTCAGCTGTGTTTCTTTCACGCAAAAGATGAAAGCACAGTGCAAACAAAAGGCACAACAGATTGTGCTGACAAAATAAGCCTAAACTGATGTCTGAAAACACAAAACCACGCCACTGAATGATTAAAACACTGTATACCTGCATGCAGATCCCCATCTCCTGCCTGACAGAGTTCCTGTCAACGTTGGAGAGAGGCTACTGCAAACACAGCAACCCGTACCACAGTCACGTCCATGCTGCCGATGTCACTCAGACGCTACACTGCCTGCTCCTGCGCACCGGACTCGTGGTACGCGGATGACAACAGATTCAGATTCAGATTCAGATTCCTTTATTAAGCCATTTGTGTAAAAAGTAAAACACATTGGTAATTGTTGCAGCATTACAGTCGATGGATTTTTCCTTTCTTTTTTCACAGTAAATGACAAACACCAACACAGACACAGGACAAAAAACAGTGCAGTGGAGGATTAATCAATTAAATACGTATATATATATAAAGTGTAGAGTGCATAGTTCCAGTAAGGACTAGTGCAGTGCAGTCAGTGTCATTGTGCCAGTGTCACTTGGGGGCAGAGGGGGGGGGGGGACCTGAGGCATTGATCAGCCTGGCGGCTGAGGGGAAGAAGCCTCTGAAGCCTGCGGGCTGCTTCACTCAGTCTTTACACAAGGGAACAAGCAGTAGACACCCCCCCCCCCCACTTTAAACCACTGTACTTCCCCTACTAGATTAAACACTGATTATGTTGCTATAGCTGCAGACTACTGTAATGTGTTCCTTAAAGGGATATTGCGTAATTTCACAATTTAGTACGTATTTTTTTTCATCTGTTGTTTTTCTTCACTATAAGCACTTGTCACATTGTGGAATACTTCATTTTTTCTTTGCTGATACTTTCCTGTATTACTACGGCATAAAAAAAATGGGTAAATCCCCAAACTACACTCATAAAATGTGTCTTTTAATGCATAGCAACAGACAACAAATTAATGAATGTTTTTTTCATGTTAATAATCTGCACCAGTTACAGTATGATTCCAAATCTTGTGAGTTGAGCGTGCCGAGCATAGATTACTGACCCTGGCATCAGGGGCCTCAGACCCCCAAAGGCCCAGAGAACCCCAGAATTATTGTGTATATTAATTGCATCATATCACTCATTTCAATTTTAATAGTGCCCATGCCCAGCATGATTTTAATTGAAAGGGGCCTCAGCATACTGTTTAAAGTACAGCGACCCAAATTCTGCGAGATATCCTTTACCAATAGGCTCTAGAAATTAGTATTACAGTATTATTTTCTTCCCTGGGGAACATGCCCCCAGACCCTCCAACTTATGTCTGTCCCCTGAGGGACAGGGGGGGTCCATAACACGTTTTTGTCTAGGGGCCCCCTACTGGCATAATCCGGCCATGCTGACTACAAGCAAACAAGCTAACTTGTGACAATGCAATGTTACATGAGTTACCCAGCTATTGGCCATATTCTGGTCAAGGTCTTATGCACATTCAATATCCTGGGATTGAATATCCCTGTTGTCCTCTCACAAAACAATGATCCAACAGGCTACCAGCAGCTACCCAGGTTACTTGTATTACTTTGTATTACCCCGTCGGCATGTTTTCTGTTGACATCAAAAAGTACCCATGATGACCCTGTGTGACTTCAGATTGCATAGATAGAGTATCATGTCTACATGCCACCAGTAACGTGTTTAATATCACAGTAAGCCAGGTATTGTATCTAGGTTTCTCATAAGCAAAATCCAAGCTTACTTGTGACATTTATATTTGCCTACCCCAAAAATGACAAAATACATGTTATTCCTATTAGGGCTTGGAGAAAAAGTGGCGTAAGTGACATTTTCAGAATTTTACAGGAGAGCAAAGACAAACGCCAAACTCAATTGAAGGTTCCCACTTACGCCTTTATGTTTTCGGCCTTTATTTGAAAAAGTTAAATTTGAACTTATCATTTTACCATTTGATAGAGCTCATCAAGAGCATTAAAATGATATATAAAACAAATGTTTGCCCGAGGTGTCACTTACACCTCTTTTTCTCCAAGCCCTTGTTATGGTCTGGTCCACAGCCACAAACAATTCCCTGAAAAAAAAAAAAAATAGACTGCTAAAACTCAGAATTGTGATGTCATCTGGTATAAAGTCAGAAGCTGCTCCATAGACAATGAATTGGGAAAGTATCTAGATGACCCAGGGTACCCAGGGGAATGTTCTGTTTCAGCACTGAGA
>NC_140170.1:115434961-115558355 GCF_963971535.1 Notolepis coatsorum
ACACAATCTTCCTCGATATTTAATCAATCAATGATATGAGTCAATCAAATGACTCATTCCAAATTCATCAAACTGAAGGTGACACTGAACATGGATGATTTGCAAAGGTTATATAAGGTAGGAAATGTATTCAGAACAACAACAGAAAACTTTACATTGCAATGTGTAATGATTTGTCTGTCCTCCTTTGATTGACAGGCTAGTAAAGGTTAGAGTAGAAGAACCACCAATTAGGTTCCCTGGTTCAGATGAAGAGAACAAGCCACAGGCTGTGGAAACAGGCGATGGCCATTAACACCAGTCCAGTGGAGCATGGTCTCACTGGGAAACCAGCCTTTTGTGTAACTTCTCCCTTCATATAACTGAAACATTTTGTCTCCCTTCCATGACTTTCTGTTCACTGAAGATTAGAACACGCTCTTCTTTAGACTCAGAATAACTGGCCTTGAACATCCAGATTGTGACTGATTTTATCTTTGTTCTCTCTCTCTCTCTCTCTCTCTCTCTCTCTCTCTCTCTCTCTCTCTCTCTCTCTCTCTCTCTCTCTCTCTCTCTCTCTCTCTCTCTCTCTCTCAATTCAATTCAATTCAATTCAAATGGCTTTATTAGCGTGACGTAACACTGTACATATCGCCCAAGCAAGTGTTTAAACATTGAAAAGCTAAACATTATTTAGAAAACAGATAGTAAATAGTAGATAATACAGTAGATAGAAGTAGAAAATAGAAAAAGAAAGCTGATTGTTACAGTAATGTCACAGGTTGAGGCAATGGACCTAGACTACACAGGTTCCTAATCCAGTAACACAACAAGACAACAGATGAAGGTCTAACAGAGGTAAATCTTTATTTGGAATCAATTCTATCTCCTAATAGACACCTCACTTGCCAGCAGCCAAATGCCAGTGCAGAGGCAGTGCCGAGACGCGTCACATGGCCGCAGCAGCCTATCTGAGGTTTAGGGGTGGTACCCTGGCCTACAGTACTGAACGAGAGATAATGGAGGTGCCAAAATGACAACACGTACACTACACACAGTTACTAACGCCAAAATGGCGGAACGTTTACACACGGTTTCCAAATGCCAAAATGGTTGAACATTTACACAAATGGCTAAATGGCTAAATGTACAAACAACAGGTGTCAAAGGTGGATTCTACGTTTTTACTGCTATACTTACTTTACATGCTCAGATGTTGAGCCACACAGGTCATGCACAGGTTTTATACTCTGTTTCACTACAAGCAACGGGCTAAACACGCACTCAAACAAATGCTTATAGTTACACAATGACATGCACAAATTAAGCTCTGCTCTGTGACTGGTTAGAATGGGGCACAGGGTACAGCTGCTACGGTCACAGAGGGATCCTTTCACTCTAATGGGGCACACGCAGAGGAATGAATTAAAAGGGAAACACACTAGGAAGTAGGAACTAAAATAACCTACCTAACGTGGGGATCATCCCTATGTTCCCCGGGTCCTATGTTCCCCGGGTCCTATGTTCCCCGATTGATTGATTAATTGATTGAACATTTTATACATTTTTATTATTTGATTAATTATTAATGTCCGCCTTGTTTCGAACTGCTTAAGCTTAGGCCCTCTTTCAAAGTTGGTTAAGGTTAGAGTTTGGAATCAGGGCTGGTGGTCTAAAATTTTCAATCAATCAATCAATCAATCAATCGGGGAACATAGGACCCGGGAACATAGACATGCTCCCCTAACGTGCACCTACACAAACACACATAAATGGTGACAGGGGAATGGGTAGGGATGAACATGAGGGGAGACAGCCTGCCCTAGTGAATAAGAAAGGGGGGAAATAAACAGTGGCTGCAGCTCTGCAGTGTGTAGCCCAGCCAACACTGTAGAAGTTGGCCCAACAATTACACACAGGACAGAACGTTATGAGGATAAGTGGCTACAGCTGCGCCTAATCACGTACCCTTTAGTCAATAATGTTGAATGTTCTAGGTGTAGGGACACACGTCACGTTCTTAGAAAATACTGTTTATACAGATCCCATACGGTTCATGTTGTGTTCAGGATACACTCATTAATCCCCAGTTTTTAGCTCTAGAGGTCCACAGTTTTCCAGAGGTTATCCACAGTGTGTATATATGCCACACAGTATAATAGAAAAACAACAGATGGTAAAAAGGCAGTTTTTAATAATGTTAGAAAATCTATTTTGGGAGTACTGCCCTATCAAAATGTGACATTAATACAAAACAAAAATTAACTATCATCAAATATAACAGCAACAACACTATCACTCACTGTCCCTCAGTGTATGGCAGGCGGCAACAGACTGTTGCTTGCTCACACCAGTAGGACTGCTAGTTTTCCTTCACAGGTTAAGAAACATTTGTTATTAAGATGTTTATACTTTTCACATTTAGTGAAAAAAGTGTAGCTCTGTTTTAGGTTAATTGGGGGTGCAATGACATCACAGCCTTTGCTCTGCCAGGTTTTCCTGTGTCTCTCACTCTCTCTTGTTCAATACCAAGGCTGTGCTCCTCTTGGCACTGCAGGGCTTGGTAATAATATGAAAGTGGGTCATTTTGTTGTGTGCCCAATGTGAATAGCTCTTTTTTGTATTTTTGGCATTAGGGGGTATTGCCCTAATTCTGCCTTGCATGCATGTTTTGTAGATGTACTGTAGGAGAATCTTACAGAACTCTGCATGCAGGGTCTCAGTGGGGTGTTTATCCCTTTGAGTGAAGTGTTTTATAAGTGGACCCCACACCTCACTACCATTATGACAATTGGGTCAATAACACACTCAATTAAATTCAACCTAATTTTAATTGGTATTTCTGTTATTTCTATATATATATTTTACTTCCTTTCATTAAATTGTTTAGCCAATTTCTATGCTACACATATTGCCAGAATACATTGATTTCACAATAGCATGTTTTTACCGGCTACACCACTCTCAATAATTTTGTAGAACAGTCATTTTGGAGGTCACTAAAACAGGCATACATTTTGGTTTTATTTTGGTTCATATGTTTATCAATGATCACTTATCTCTCTCTCTTCTCTCTCTCTCTCTCTCTCTCTCTCTCTCTCTCTCTCTCTCTCTCTCTCTCTCTCTCTCTCTCTCTCTCTCTCTCTCTCTCTCTCTCTCTCTCTCTCTCTCTCTCTCTCTCTATTAGGTCAGAGTTTGCTATGATATATAATGACAGGTCAGTTCAGGAGAGCCATCACCTCAGTGCAGCATTCCATCTGCTGCAAGACGACCAGATGAACATCTTCATCAACCTGTCACGAGAAGAGTGGATGTAAGGTTCATGATTCACCAGCAATGTAGACTGGCAATTATGGCAACTATTATAAGTTATAACCAATTATTAGGTTGTCATGATAAAACTAAGGGAAAACAACTGAACACACAGTGTCATAGATGCAAAACATCAGGGCAGATTCTCTAAACATGAGTCAGATAACTTTACAGTCACTGTCTTGGTCTATATAACTTATTGCAAGTATACTATTATATACTTATTGTTTATGTGTCTTGTAAGCCCATATGGGCTGGGCATACACCTGTATGTAAGACACGAAAATAAAAAAAACATGAAATGAAATCAAATCACTGTCCCAATATTCCTCTTTGTTGCTGTTGATTGACAGTTTATGATTATTGATTTAGGACACCAGTATGAAGACTGACCCTGTCAATTTAATAAGAATTACATTTGGACTGTGTACAGAGTATACCATAGTCCTGATGGGGTATTAGGCCTACCGTTATATAAATATGTAATGTCTATAAAAACCATATTAGACTATCTTTTTTATATTGACCTATTATATATTACATAGGCCTACAGTATAGATACTGTATATAACAGATAACAGTATCACAGCATTCATGGTATAGCTTAGCAGAGACAGATGAAGATATTGGTTAGACAGAAACAAAGTGGCCCTGATAGCAATCTATGTTACCATGGGAACAATCCACCAGGAGCTCTCTAAAGGTTATAACCCCAGCAAAATAGCTAGCTGCAACCCATCTTTACTGTGTGTGTGTGTGTGTGTGTGTGTGTGTGTGTGTGTGTGTGTGTGTGTGTGTGTGTGTGTGTTAATAGGGAACTGCGGTCGCTGGTCATAGAGATGGTGTTGGCCACAGACATGTCCTCTCATCTCGTCCAGGTCAAATCCATGAAATCCTGTCTACAGCAGCAAGAACGGTAATACTTCTTTAATAGTTCCACCTTTTCAGCTCAAAATAATTCTCTGAGATCATAAGCAGTCTGGCCTCCTCGTTGTTGTTGATCTATCTTTGTTGTTTGATTGTATGAATGAATGTATGTATGTATGTATGTATGTATGTATGTATGTATGTATGTATGTATGTATGTATGTATGTATGTATGTATGTATGTATGTATGTATGTATGTATGTATGTATGTATGTATGTATGTATGTATGTATGTATGTATGCATGTATGTATGTATGTATGTATGTATGTATGTATGTATGTATGTATGTATGTATGTATGTATGTATGTATGTATGTATGTATGTATGTATGTATGTATGTATGTATGTATGTATGTATGTATGCAGGGCCGCCTGGGAGAAATGCGAGGCCCTGTGCGAGATTTAACGCGAGCCCCCCCCCCCCCCCCCCCCCCCCCCCCCAAGGTTAAAAAATAAATAAAAAAATTATATATATTTTTTTTTCATACAGTCAACATATTCTTAAATAATAGCGCTGCACGAGGCGGGGCATGATACAGTCAACATATAGCAAAAGAGAGAGCGAGAGAGAGCTCCTGTTCTACAGTCAATATACAGTGTACAGAGAGAGAGAGAGAGAGAGACACATTGGAAAGAAATTGAAATGCTATTTGGCCCTAAACAGAGAGTACACAGTGGCAGAATACCTGAGCACTGTGGACTGAAGATCCTTGACTATACAGACTCAGCGAGCACAGCCTAGCCATCGAGAAAGGCCGCCATAGGCAGACTGTGTGTGTTAGAAAGAGAGAGAGAAAGAGAGAGCATGTGTGTTAGAGAGAGAGCATGTATGAGAGAGAGAGAGAGAGAGAGAGAGAGAGAGAGAGAGAGAGAGAGAGCATGTGTGTGTGTTAGAGAGAGAGCATGTATGAGAGATCAAAAAGGACAAAGATCAACACTTAAATCCAAAGAGAAGAGGGTCTATAGAGAAACCAAAGCAGCAAGGAGCCAATGGCCGACATCAGCTAAATAGGCTAGCCAGGTACTGTGACACACACAGCTTTGGCCAACGGCCCAACGCTACCCAAGCTACACAAACGACCAAGACATTCACACACAGCACATGTCGTATCTCCAAATGTTGTGAAGTAGCATATGTTTTGCCTGGAAAAAAACATCGTTATTAACAAAACATTCGGGAGGGGAAGGAAAGGAAGAGTGGGGTAATGTCATGACATTTTTATTAATCTTACCTGCACCAAGGAACGCAGGGCGAAAGGCCGTAACACAGGTCTCCACGTTGACGAAAGGCCTCTCGCTGTCGGGACAAAAATAAGCTGCTGCCAGAGCCTTGTCATGGTGCAGGCCCGACTACATCTTCTGTCAAAGATGATGTCGTAGTCAGAGTGCCAGAACCCCCTGCTATTCTCACGGCTAATGTCAATGGTCGTAGCACAAGCTAACAGCTAACTCAAGGCTAACTGATAGCATCAAACGAACGTTCCCAGCCGAGCGCAGCCGGCAGTTAACGTCGAAGCTAAACAGCTAACTGGCTAACAGTTAGCTCAACCAGGCTATCGCTAACCATTAGCTAACGCAGAAGCAAGCTATTCGGCTACATACAGCCAGGTGCTGACACCAGGCACACATGGCTAATGTCAATGGTCGTAGCACAAGCTAACAGCTAACTCAAGGCTAACTGATAGCATCAAACGAACGTTCCCAGCCGAGCGCAGCCGGCAGTTAACGTCGAAGCTAAACAGCTAACTGGCTAACAGTTAGCTCAACCAGGCTATCGCTAACCATTAGCTAACGCAGAAGCAAGCTATGCGGCTACATACAGCCAGGTGCTGACACCAGGCACACACCGTTAGCTACTAGTAGTACTATTAGCTAGTCGACCAGTTTGGCTCCAGAGAGAGAGAGAGAGAGATAGATCCACGGCGGGAATATAATAATAGTTGACTCACCATAACGCAGTATCAATGCGGCGCCAATGGTAAAGTTGGAAGGAGACTTTCTTGGCCCACGGTGTAATTTCTTCTGATCCATGCTGCTTTTGAAAAGACATCCACTGGCTGCTCTGAATAGCGCTGAATTATCTACCTCGTGTGTCTTCTTCTTCTTCTATTTGGTATATTACGGCGGACGGGAGAAGAGCCCGGGCCGGAAACACTATCCTAAAATCTGTAGAGCAGCAAAGCCGCAGAAACCGGAAAACTGCAGTCTGCAGAGCCGCAGAGGCAGGAACAAGTCAGACACATTCTACAAATGTGTCTAATGTGAAATATATAAGCATATAAGCAAAACTAGATTTTAGGTCTGTGATGAAAAAGGGCCTCGCGGGAAGGGGGGCCTCGCAAAAAAAAAAAAAAAAAAAAATTATTTTGCGAGGCCCCCCTTCCCGCGAGGCCCTGTGCGACCGCACTGCTCGCACACCCCCTGAGGCGGCCCTGTATGTATGTATGTACAGTGTAACTGAGGGGTACAATTCCCTGACTGTATTGAATAAGTATGGTATCATTAAACCACTACTGAGTTATGTACATTACTACTGGCCATACAGTACACATGTATATGAGATGAACACCCCCACAATAACACGGCTTCACAAGAAATACTGTTTAGAAGAATATTTATTAGAAGAGCACCAAGATTATCTTACATTATTTATCAAGATTGAGAGTTGCGCTTGTAAGGCGAATAATGTGCATGAATAGGTCAAGAGCGTAAGTCCATGAGCATATTACGCAGGAGATAATTAATACCACCTGTATCATAAGAATTATATATGGTACACTAGTAGGTCAGCTGGAGATAAGGGGGTTCCCTCCGGTTGTAAGCCAGCAGGGGAGAGGATTTGTCGGTAGCAAAAGTCTGGATCAGGATAAGGAGACTCCAGGTACAGGAGACAGTGCAATAATCCCTTGATCCGTAGACAAACAACAGCTATTCTCCGGTATGCAGTGCCGCATGGAGGAAAGCTAGCCAGCCTCAGAGTCCTAGAGGCGGGCTCGACGGTGCTCCTCACAGGGTAAATCCCACACGGTAGTGGGTGTAGACGATTCTCTGCTCCAACAGCCACAGGACCAAAGCAAATATAATCCAGCCGAAAAGGGCTCTGTAGTCGTCGGGGTAGGTTATCCAGTGTACATATCCACACGGTTCTCGTCTAGGGCTCCTCGGATGACGGCACAAGGTTAGGCCGCCCAGCCTGGATAAGCACACTAGCTCGGTACGATGAAACGTTGGTAATGCTGGTCACTGTAGAACGGTAGCCGCACGATACACTATACATAATAGACTATTACTTAATAATAGAATAGGTCGAACTCGACGATACAGCGTTAAACTCTGACACTTCAGCTATCAATTCGCACGCGGTCTCAAGGCTCTATTTCGGGGCAAAACGGGCCCACTTCACAGCACGTTGTATCGTGGTGTGAGGCTTCAACTTGTTACTAAGATTACTGCTGTATTCACCTGCGCCGTATTTATACGTAAGGTGAACAATCTAGTACCAGCCTTATTTCTGTCTCGTATTCCTGCGCAGAACCGGGCATGTTCAGGCATGTCTTAGCGGTGACTTTGAACTAGACATTGGGGGGTATGGCCGTGGCGCCTAGGGGATCGCTGTCCAATAGGAGAACGAATATTATGGTCTGGCCTGTACTAGGTAAAGGGATATTCCGTGTATATGTACAAAGAATATACAAGGGATATCAGACGATATACAAATACTATACAATATATCTCAAGTAATAAATATATATATTCGGTTTAATCTGACCCTTTGTAACAGCCGCCTCCTAATTAGTCTGCACCTAATTAGATAAGCAGAGACAGATTAACCGCACTGTCCACTACTCAATGTCCGTTGTGAGGAGTCGGGCAATTCACAAAGTCAGGGGGTCATGGTCGTCATCAAGAGAGTCGGGGAGCCTTGGAAACTCTATCAGCCTCGCCACGGGTCGGGTGTATGTCCGCCCCTGGACGAGCACTTCTGCCGCTCTGACCTTTCCGTCGGTACCAGTGATCACTTTGCTTACGCGGCCGGCCGGCCACATAGCTTGGGGTAGTGACTGGTCGATAATCATGACGACTGTGCCTTCCGTCAAATTGTCTCTTTCTTTTACCCATTTCTGGCGGGTCTGTAGAGACGGTAGATAGTGGAGGAGGAAACTGTTCCAAAACTTGTCAGCCAATACTTGACTGTACCTCCACATTCTTCGGCCGTTCGCTTCTTCAGGTCTGTACACTGTCTGTGGGAGCGCGGGGTCCAGCCGCCCCATCAAGAGAGTGTTGGGGGTGACTGGGTCGACATCTGCTACATCACTTGAGACGTAACCGAGGGGCTTTGAGTTCAATACTCTCCCTCGATCTCCGTGAGGACTGTCGTGAGGACTTCTTCCGCCACGGTCTGGGCCCCAAGCACGGCGTACAGGGCTGTCTTTATTGAACGTACTTCTCGTTCCCAAGTTCCACCGAAGTGAGGTGCATTCGGGGGGTTAAACTGGAAATCAATCTGAGCGGGAGCGAGGTGGGTCTTAAGTTCGGGGCCCATAGCTTGGAAGCTCTCTCTCAGCTCTCTTTCTCCGCCGTTGAAGTTTGTCCCATGATCAGACAATAATATAGACGGTTTTCCTTTCCACGATGTGAATCTCCGGAAGGCCATAAGGAATGAGTCCGTACTCATGGTTGGAAGGAGTTCTATGTGTATCGCTCGGGTGGTCATGCATTTGAATACAATACCCCACCGCTTCTCCGTCCCTCTTCCTTTCTTTACATACAGCGGGCCGAAACAGTCCATACCGGTGGAGTGAAAGGGCTTGTCGCCGAGTCGGAGGCGACAGGGGGGTAGGTCAGCCATCCGGGGTATACTGGGCTGTGCTCGCCACTTGCGACAGTCTAGACAGGTCCGCTGGAAGCGTCGTACTGCTTCTCTTCCTTGCAGTATCCAATAGCGACGTCTGATCTCCGCGAAGACTCTCTCTGCCCCGGCGTGGTGCACGTCCTCGTCGTATTTCTTTATGATGAGCTCTGTGACCTTGTGTCGGCTGTTTAAGACTATCGGGAACTTGACGTCATCCGTTAAGTCTGGGGCCCTCCTCAGACGACCACCCACTCTGATGAGATTATGGGCGTCGCTCTCAGGGGCCAAGTGGAGCACTCTGCTGTCTGACGGGACTGGCTTTGATCCCTGCAGACAGTCTAGCTCGTCGGGGAACGAGTCTCTTTGGGCTCGCTGTAGCAGAAGGAGTTCTGCTTCTTCGTAGTTAGCTGCAGTAATGTCAGTAGTGGACGGAACCTCTGGGTGGTGCCACAGGAATGTCTTTAACTGCGCACTCTCAAGGGTGGGGCAGTCGTCTATGTTGGGATCTGTGGGGACTAGTGTGTGTGTCAATCCACAGAACATAGATTTCTTCTTCTCTGCCTCCTCTTCACTCGCCTCCCGTGGGGTGGGTGTAGGCCACTCTTCTTCCGGGAGCTTGAGGAACTCGGGACCGTCACTATAGAGATTGTGACGTGTGAGGTCATCCAGGGACATTCCCCGTGTGATGACGTCGGCTGGGTTCTGCTTTGTGTCCACATACCTCCAGCATGCTGCTTCTGTTAAATCTTGGATCTCTGTGATTCTGACTCCCACGAAGACCTTGTATCTACACGAATCGGACTGGATCCATGTGAGTACGGTCATGGAGTCTGACCACAGGATTGTTCTTTTCACCGGGATGGTGAGTTCACGTTGGATTAACGTGGCGAGTTGCGCTCCTACTAGGGCTGCGCAGAGCTCTAGACGCGGGATAGATTGTTGCTTGCGGGGGGCTATTCTTGAGCGAGCCAGGATGAAGGCAGTATGTATTTCTCCTCCCTCCTCTCGGGCCCGCAAGTAGGCCACCGAACCGTAGGCTACTTCGGAGGCGTCGCTGAAGACGTGCAGGTCCATCTGACACGTCTCCGGCCTCACTGTGGGTGGGAAGTAGCTGCGGCGTATGTTGACACCTGGGAGCGAGCTGAGTTCTGTCTCCCACTCTCTCCATGTGGAAGCAAGGTGGTCGGGTATGGGATCGTCCCAGCCCTGGTCCTTGTCCCATAGCGCTCGTACAATCATCTTTGCCCTGGTGGTGTAAGGTAGAATACATCCCAACGGGTCATATTGTCTGGCGAGTGTTCTGTATACACTCCGTCTTGTGGTCGGTAGTGAAATCGACCTTCCCTGCTCCTTGGTCAGAGGTGTGTGTCTATAATGGAGCGAGTCTGTTTTGAAGCGCCAGACTAGTCCTAATGTCATTTCTTGGGCTTCTCCTGGGATGGTCGCCATCCAGGTCTCGCTGCTTGCTGCCTTGTCCTCTGGGGAGAGGCTACGCAATACTTGAGGGTCGCTGCTGGCCCACTGCCGGAGATCAAAGCCGCCTTTGATCAGAGAGGCGCGGAGCTTGAGTAGGAGGGCCTCGGCTTCTTCTGGCGTCGAGACGCTTTGCAGACAGTTGTCCACGTAGAAACTATTTCCTACACTTTGTCGGACCTCTTCATCAGCTGCTGGGTCCTCTGCGACGTGTTTTTGCAGTGCGAACGTAGCACAGCATGGGCTGCATGTGGTTCCGAAAGGGAGGACTTCCCATTGATAGATGGATGGTTGCTCATCCCCGATCCTCTCTCTCCATAAGAACCGCAGCAGGGGCTTGTCCTCTTCCACTAGTCGCACCTGCAGGAACATCCCTTTGATGTCGCCGCTGATGGCCACCTTGTTCTGGCGGAAACGTAGCAACACGCCTAGTAGAGAGGGGCCGAGTGTTGGGCCGGGCAAGAGCTCTTTATTCAGATTTTGTGATCCGATCTGGTAGCTGTAGTTAAACACAATACGATCTTTGCCGTTGTGGTGGACTTTGTGGTGCGGCACGTACCATGATTCGGTCGTCTGATCGGCCTCTTTAATGTCAATTCTCTTTATGTGTCCCGCTGTGATTAGCTTGTCAATCTCAGCGCGGTACACAGTAGCTTGAGCGGGGTCTCTGGCTAGGCGCCGCTCTGTGTTCGATAGATACCGCTCCGTCGCTTCTTTTGGGGCGTGGAAGGTAGGCATACCCTCTCGCCTCAGGAGTGGAGTTGCGTATCTCATCACTCCGTTGACTTTGACTCTCTGTGTCCCCTGCTCGAGGAGGGCTATGGCATAAATGTCTTCCTTGGAACGAATGTGTTTCTTTTCGTTCTTAAAGGGCATTGTCTCTAGTGTCCATAGCCTCTCGACGTGCTGTAAGAGGGCGGTGTCTTCTTCTGTCACTCTGGAGTGGAGGCAGCAAGTGGCTGCTGTTCGGTTGGGAGACCTGGAGAGGGGGCCTTGTAGTGTCCATCCTAGGCGGGTCTTGACTGCTGCTGGACAGCCTCTGGGCCCAGTGTGGACCCGGTCCATCGGGACGATGAGGTGTGCATGGTCGGATCCTATCAGCAGGGTCGGGGTGGCACCGTCTATGAGCGGTATAGGTAGTTGACGCAGGTGCACGTATTTGTCCATCAGCTTGGCGATGGGGTAGGTGTACTGCGACAGGCCTATGTCTTGGCTGGTGAAAGCGTTAGTGATCCTATACCGTCTCTCTGGCTGCCCGCTTGCTTGGATAGTGAAGGAGACGTTCTCACCCTTGATCGTCTTCAGGTCTCTTCTTATAGTCCGAATCGTCATCGTTTCTTCGCTCCCCCGCAGCCCCAGCTGGGCCACAGCGGACGCGAGGAGAAGGGTCTTTTCTGACCCGTCATCAAGGACGGCGTAGGTGTCCATGACCTTGTCCTCGTAGCTCAATGTTACGCGGACCACCTTCAAGAGCACCCGGGCGCCCCCGCTGCTGGCGGGGTCAATGTACATAACACTTGCCTTTGTGCTGCTTGAGGGTGCAGGCTTTCTTCTGTTACTGTCATGTAAAACGTCCAAGTGGGCTCCGTCACACCGACTACACCTCTTCTTTAAGCGGCACTCGGCTGCCATGTGACTGCGCGCACAGCGGTAACAGCGGCGGTTGGACTTTATCCATTGACTCACCTCGTCGGCGGTCATCTTCTTGAACGTGTCACAGTGTGACAGCCAGTGTTCCTTTTCGCAGTACTGGCATACAATCTTCCACTTCTCTTTCGTCGAGAGGGTGCTGTGGTTCTTGTTACGCGGTACTGATTCGGCTTGGTGCATGACGGTCACCAGCCTGCGGTTATCGTTTGATCTCCTAGGTCCCTCTCTGGAGCTTGGTACGCTCCGCACGAACGTATCCAGTCGTAGGCTGCTGACTTCTCTCGCCAGGAAGTCGGCCAGGTCTAGGAGGGATGGCTCGGGACCGTTGGGATCACGGTGGTCCTTTTGCCGCCTGAAGCGCTCTTGTCGGGCGGGCGGAAGCTTCTCTAATATTCTCTCAACATTAGAGTTCGCGTACAGTTCGTGCCTACCCTTTTCCTTTTGTGCCCCCAGCATCCCTACCAGGGATTGTACCTTGATAGAGAGGTCATCTAATGAGCGATTGTCTGTGGCTGGGGGTAGACGGTCAATATTCCTTATCTCTTGTATTACGTAGTCCCATATGGGTCCATAACGTTGGTTGAGGGCTACTAGAGCCGCGGTGTATGGGGTACTTGAGTTGGAATATGCCAGCGCTATATTATGCGCTCTGGGCACCTTCAGGTGCTTGAGTAGGATAGCATACTTGTACGTCTCATCGGGGACATCGGACATCATTGTCTCTAAGCACATTCGTAGCTCTGTGTACTGTGCTCTGTTCTCGTGTGTGAAGTCCGGGAACGTCGGTGTGCCAAGGTACGATGCCATGGATGGCTGGCACATCGGTGAGCGTTGGGGGAGAGGCCTCCTAGGCGAGTCTCCTCTTACGTGCTGTCGTGGTGGGCTGGTACCTGGCGGGTACCAAGGCCCGTGTACCCAGGTGCTGTTCCTCGGGGCTGGTCGTGCGTCAAGCTCACCCGTGAGTTGAGTCGGGGGTCTGTAACGCAGGGCCTCGGGGGTAAAGTCTGGGCTGTACTGGACCTCCTGGTCCTGTGGAGTACGATGCTGCTGTTGGGCTTGACTTTCCTCCTCTCCCTCTTCTTCTTCCTCTGCCAGGTCTTCTAGATCCTGTAATCGTCTATTTAGTCTCTCAGTGGCGTAGGCCGGTTCTTCCCTGTTGCTGGGTCTCGCATGGACCGGTCGGGGAGGGGGTTCGGAGACGTGTATAGGCTCTTTCTGTTGGCCGGGCTCCGGGTCGCTTGATCCGGTAGGGGAGGGTGCCCTAGACCCTTGTCTTGACGAGGCCCTGGAGCTCCGTGCGGAGGGAGGGGGAGTCGCCCTGGCAATCAGTTGCTCCATTATCTGCGCTTGTAATCGGTCGCGCTCGGCTTCGCGCTTGATGTGAGCGAGGTCGCGCTCTGCTTCGCGCTGGGCTTGGGCTGCGTCGCGCTGTGCATTGGCGGCTCCGCGCTGTGCATCGGCGGCGGCGCGCTGGGCATCGGCGCGGTCTCTTTCCATATTCTCTTCCGTCTGGAGGCGTCTGGTCTCCAGGCGTATGCGGTCGTCTTCACTCCTTTGCTGCGCCTGGAAGCGCTCTCGCTCGGTCGCAGAGTGTTCGCGTTCACTAAGGGCTTGCGCTTGGAGTTGCGCGTGGAAGCGTTCTCTTTGGTCTGCAGATTGTTCGCGCTCACTTAGTTGTTGAGCCTGCAGGCGGTCTCTTTCCATGGTAGAGTGTTCGCGCTCACTTTGGTGTTGCGCGCGGAGGCGCTCTTGTTCCATGGAAGAATGTTCGCGCTCGCTAAGCGTCTGTGCTTGGAGTCGATCGCGTTCAGTGGAGGCTGCCAGGGTGGCGATAAATGCCTGCGCCAGCATCTTGTCCGCCTCGCTGGGGGAAGACGCTGATGGAGGTGATCGGCTTCTGGCAGTGCTCGTTGGAGATCCGTTCTCCTGTCGCGCTCCGAGGAGGTCCATCTCCTGGGTGCGCGTCTCTTCTGGTGGTGGGTCGGGTTCCGTCCCTGGAGGGCTTTTTTTATCCTGGAGCTCTCCGGGGACTATCTCGTTGACGTTGGCGGGGGGTAAAGTCATGTCATGTCCCTCCTGGTCCCCCCCGTGAGCTTGGTCAGTTACGTTAGAACCCACTAGGGTCTCTACTGGCAGGGTCGCCTGGTCGGTAGGGTTTGACATACTTTTACTATCCGCTTTTTCCGCGTTTAACGTCTGTATAAAGCTAGGTAGTAGACTGGCAGCGTTGTCCTCTAGGTAAAGAGGTGGCTGCCGTCTGTGCTGCGGGCGATCTAGCTTAGGAGAACCGTTTGTGGAGTGTTCATCATTGGCCATGTCAATATTAATATTATATTAATATTACGCTAATTACCATCCGGCTCGAAGGACCAATTGTAACTGAGGGGTACAATTCCCTGACTGTATTGAATAAGTATGGTATCATTAAACCACTACTGAGTTATGTACATTACTACTGGCCATACAGTACACATGTATATGAGATGAACACCCCCACAATAACACGGCTTCACAAGAAATACTGTTTAGAAGAATATTTATTAGAAGAGCACCAAGATTATCTTACATTATTTATCAAGATTGAGAGTTGCGCTTGTAAGGCGAAGAATGTGCATGAATAGGTCAAGAGCGTAAGTCCATGAGCATATTACGCAGGAGATTATTAATACCACCTGTATCATAAGAATTATATATGGTACACTAGTAGGTCAGCTGGAGATACTAAGGGGGTTCCCTCCGGTTGTAAGCCAGCAGGGGAGAGGATTTGTCGGTAGCAAAAGTCTGGATCAACGAGGAATAAGGAGACTCCAGGTACAGGAGACAGTGCAATAATCCCTTGATCCGTAGACAAACAACAGCTATTCTCCGGTATGCAGTGCCGCATGGAGGAAAGCTAGCCAGCCTCAGAGTCCTAGAGGCGGGCTCGACGGTGCTCCTCACAGGGTAAATCCCACACGGTAGTGGGTGTAGACGATTCTCCGCTCCAACAGCCACAGGACCAAAGCAAATATAATCCAGCCGAAAAGGGCTCTGTAGTCGTCGGGGTAGGTTATCCAGTGTACATATCCACACGGTTCTCGTCTAGGGCTCCTCGGATGACGGCACAAGGTTAGGCCGCCCAGCCTGGATAAGCACACTAGCTCGGTACGATGAAACGTTGGTAATGCTGGTCACTGTAGAACGGTAGCCGCACGATACACTATACATAATAGACTATTACTTAATAATAGAATAGGTCGAACTCGACGATACAGCGTTAAACTCTGACACTTCAGCTATCAATTCGCACGCGGTCTCAAGGCTCTATTTCGGGGCAAAACGGGCCCACTTCACAGCACGTTGTATCGTGGTGTGAGGCTTCAACTTGTTACTAAGATTACTGCTGTATTCACCTGCGCCGTATTTATACGTAAGGTGAACAATCTAGTACCAGCCTTATTTCTGTCTCGTATTCCTGCGCAGAACCGGGCATGTTCAGGCATGTCTTAGCGGTGACTTTGAACTAGACATTGGGGGGTATGGCCGTGGCGCCTAGGGGATCGCTGTCCAATAGGAGAACGAATATTATGGTCTGGCCTGTACTAGGTAAAGGGATATTCCGTGTATATGTACAAAGAATATACAAGGGATATCAGACGATATATAAATACTATACAATATATCTCAAGTAATAAATATATATATTCGGTTTAATCTGACCCTTTGTAACATACAGTATGTACTGTATGTATGTATGTATGTATGTATGTATGTACTCTTGTATGTTTGTATGTATATATGTGTGAATGAATGTATGTATGGGCTGTATTTAGGATAATTTAGAATGTTTATGAAAAGGTCTATAATCCAATGACTTTAAGGCTTCTTCTCTGGGGGACCCACACTTTACCAAAATCAATTTAGCATTCTATTCTCTACTGTATTGTGTATGTTAATACACTAGAAACGACCTTACAATACAGGGACTTAAAGGAATACGGCAACATTATGGGGAATTCACTTAGCGTCTTCTCCAGAGTCAGACAATAATATAGACACCAGTTTCCTCTCTGGCTGCATGCTAGCCTAGCTCAGCACAAATTAATGGAAGTACCGATACCGGTAGCCTAGCTTAAACTCCGGCAGAGGTGTTAGTTGGTCAATGCCTAGACTAACCGGTAGCCTACTGTCCGCTTCCATTCATGCTATACTAGGCTAATGTGCAGCTGTATAGATTTCTAATGAACGCACAGAGATGAAACTGGTACCTATCTTCTTGTCTCACTCTGGAGAAGACGGTAAGGAATTTCCAATAATATTGGTGTGTTCCGTCGCTTTCTCCAGAATGACATGAAGGCCCATATTGGTCTCGTTGAAAACCCACCTGAGGGGATCAAACATCCCTGCACTGTGGTGTACTGTAGTGCTCTGTGATTTGCTGCACTTCAAATACTGGGTATGATGAACATTCAATGCAGATCCAGACATATAAAACACAGTACTAGTGTATTAGATTGCAGATTGTGGCTTTATACTGATTAAGGATTTAAACTACTAGTTCAAAACAAGTACAATAAAGAATCATCTACAGTATGTATCACCAAATAATGGTTAATCCCCCTCAATAGGGTTGACAAACCCAAGGCACTGTCCCTACTGCTGCACACGGCTGACATCAGCCATCCAGCAAAGCCCTGGGCGCTGCACTCTCGCTGGACCAAAGCTCTGATGGAAGAGTTCTTTAGACAGGTAGGACCACAGATCTCAAGCTCTGAGATGCTCTGTCCCATCAAGCTCTGACTGTGTGACTGATAAAATAATAAGCTAAGAAAATAAGCTTTAACCCACTCAATGCTGTCTCTCCTTACGGTCCTCGCTATTTTCTCTGTACAGCCTGGAAATAAAATACTTCAGCAGACTCAAAGCTGTACAATTTTCAAGCCGTACAAATCACGTTTTCTGAATGCACATTAATTGTAATGATCCAAGTGTATCTTCTCTGTTTACCTTCAGCACAAACAAACTATAGCTAGGTGAGTGGTGGCCATCAGACCAGGCAACAAAATATACCATATAGGAGTATTGACTGCCCATGATTTGTGTGAGTGCTCTCTCTCACATGCTGTCGCTGCCTGGCTACACTCTCTCTCTCTCTCTCTCTCTCTCTCTCTCTCTCTCTCTCTCTCTCTCTCTCTCTCTCTCTCTCTCTCTCTCTCTCTCTCTCTCTCTCTCTCTCTCTCTCTGTCTCTGTCTCTCTCTGTCTCTCTCTCTCTCTAGTTGAAAAGAAAATCTCTGCCACAGCGTTCTAATCTGTTGTCTTCAGGTGAAGAACGGAGGAATCGATGGAATGACCTTTATAAGTTATTTCCGATCACGCATCGGATGCCCTTTAAAATGTCTTCTCTCTCTCTGTCTTTGTGAGGGCGATAGAGAGGCAGAGCTGGGCCTGCCCTTCTCCCCTCTGTGTGATCGAAATAGCACCCTCGTAGCAGAGTCACAGATAGGTAAGTCACACTCACATCTCACAAGAAAACCAATTAGTACCACTATACTAGATGGCAGCTACGATGAAGGAAGGCCAGTGTGAATTGTGTCATACTACTCTACCTGTCATTGTTCTGGTAGAGGCTCATTCAAGGTGTTACACCTCAGACTCATGGTAATCAAGTCACCTTCGCTCTTGCAGGTTTTATGGACTTCATTGTGGAACCTACGTTCTCTCTGCTAACGGACATGGCTGAGAAGATCGTTATTCCACTGGTGGAGGAGAATCCTGGACCACCTGACCCCCGCAACAGACACAGGTGACCTGCATTGGCCCCTATTCAAGCGTTCATTGTATTGTATGAAATATTGTGATCATGATATTAATCAAGACATGGTACAAAAGATTAGTTCAATAAGAGAAGCTGCATAAACAATTCATTAGTTGGTTTCTATATAGCCATGCCTCATAATGAATAAGAAAGAAAGAAAGAAAGAAAGAAAGAAAGAAAGAAAGAAAGAAAGAAAGAAAGAAAGAAAGAAAGAAAGAAAGAAAGAAAGAAAGAAAGAAAGAAAGAAAGAAAGAAAGAAAGAAAAACTGAAAGACACATGCACGTACACACATAGAAGTGGTATCCTACCCCTGCTTATATAAGTGGTATCCTACCCCTGCTTATATAAGTGGTATCCTACCCCTGCTTATAGAAGTGGTATCCTACCCCTGCTTATAGAAGTGGTATCCTACTCCTGGTTATATAAGTGAGCAGGTGTAATGCTGTAACTGAGGAACATAGTGTGTTTGTGACCTTGGATATATTGAAAATGAATTACACTTTATGTTTTATTGTACTTTATATGATGTCTTGAGGGCACGTTTGTTTGATGCAATGCAGAGCAAACAGCCTGAGTTACTATGGTCTGACGAAACTGAGAAGCTGGAGTGTCTCTTTCTGAAGTGTCACAGCTTACAGACAAACCCAACCCCAATAACACAGACACAGAAGGCAAATAACAGTACAAAAAAAAATGTAACTACCAAAAGGGTATATTTAATAACATAGAATAGAAGGGATAGAATCATCAGGGTTTAGGAGGAAAGTCTGGGGAACAAAACAGTTCCTCAAAAATACAAAAAACATGAAGCCAGGGGCCAGGCGCAGGGCAGAGCAAAACACGAGAAGCCAGGTCAGGAGCACAGAGCCGGTGGCAGGAGTCAAGCAGGGAAAACTGCAGACACAAGAAAAACAGAAATAAAAATCATGCATATACTAGCAGAGCAGTAAATCACAATAGAATGGCTAGAGTCTAGATTAACTGTGTAGCTGAGGCTACGATCTGGCAGAGTAGTGAAATCTGGCCCGGGTCTTTTATAGCAGGGCTAATTGATGAGGACATGACCAACAGCCGATAGCCTGACTCTACTCCTGTAATCCGAGAGAGAAAAAGAGAGAGAACTTAAAGCCAGCGCAATTAAATAGACATTAAAACTGCTAGTTTTAGATTTCTTAAATGATAACTTTGCTCATTTGGACCTTAGACCCTATTCACAGTCTGTCTGCCATGTATCTGAAACACAGAGACCATAATTTCACTGATTGGTCCAGTATTGAGCTAGCTACTGTACAATTTCCCTGCAGGTTCTCACTGGGCTGGAATAGCAGACAATTATAAATCCTTTGCAAAAGCAACGATAAATATTATTTTCTGAGACTGGAAATTCAGGGTGTATTCTTACTGGTCTCAGTATACATTACATACAATACATACATACATTCATACATACATTCACACATGCATATATACATACATAAATACAACAGTACATATTTACAATCATACATACAAAAGTACATACAAAAATACATTACATACATACATAAATACATTCATACAACAGTACGTACATACATTCATACATACATACAGTACATATATACATACATTAATGAATTAATAAATATACACATTACATAAGTTCATACATACACATACATACATACATACAACAGTATATGCATCCATTCATACATAAATTAATTCATACAACAGTACATACATACATTCATTCATAATACATACATACATACATACATACATACATACATACATACATACATACATACATACATACATACATACATACATACATACATACATACATACATACATACATACATACATACATACATACATACATACATACATACATACATACATACATACATACATACATACATACATACATACATACATACATACTGTACATACTATGGCAAATATCACCCCCCCTCTCATGGATATGTGAAGGATGAGAGATATTATTGCCACGGAAGGAGTAGAGACAATTAGGTAGCTTATTAGTACTGATAGAACACACCTGTGCATCATTAGTTCACCCACATCTCACGTGCACACACCCCAGACACACACTACAAAGCCACTAGGTTAGTCAGAAGTAAGTTGAGTGGAGGTGAGGTTGGAGTTGTTGTATTGAGAGAGAGAGATTGAGATATTTGGAGTTGTGTACGGTGAGAGGTAGCGAGAGGAGAGGTGAAGGCGAGAAGGTGTTCATTGTGTACTGGACCCTGGACTGGCTGAGAAACCCCGTTGTGTACTGACCCTGGACCGGACGACTACCCTGAGTATTGAACTATCCCTTTTTCTGTCTGCAAGCCTGTTTTGTGCTTTTGACCATCGGACTGTATTATGACCATTCTCTTGCCTATCAAACTGGATTCTGCCTTATTTCAATAAATATTCTTGTTGATTGATATTGCTCTTGTGTGGACATTCGAATTTGTGTGTATTTGAACCGCGAGTCTGAACCCCACCAGGCTTGTCACAATACATACATACATTCATACATACATACATACATACATACATACATACATACATACATACATACATACATACATACATACATACATACATACATACATACATACATACATACATACATACATACATACATACATACATACATACATACATACATACATACATACATACATTCATACATACATGCATACATTAATTCATACATACATAGTACATACGTATGTAATGGAGCTGATATCGTCACCTTTTTGTGTTGTGTTAAACTTCGATGCCCCGTGGGAGTTTCGAACCCTGGTCTGCCACACCACAGAGGGGAATATACCAAGAGGGGAATTCACTTCTTGGTAACGTGTCTATGGGCTAGATCCACAAAGAATGGATTGCACAGTGCTAGTTGCACCCTTACTTACAATTCATTATGAATTGAAAATGGGGGACCCTGATGTAAACAAGATGAAAGTCTTTCTCTGGTCTGCATCCCCTTAACAATTGTGTGTATTGAGCCGTACTGTATTGTACCCATTCTGCAATCTGTTAATAACATTTTCATTCAATCAATCACCGCGCAGATTGATTGATTGAATGAATGAAAATTGTATTAAGTAGGAAAAGTGAAACCAGAGACCTGGGGACATCCCACAGAGAAAGATACAAGGATAGAAAGGGTGCTCGATTTCGCCTGTTCGAATCCAGCTCACAGCTCCGGGGTTGTCACCAGCTTGGCTGGCCGTTCACACTAATACAATTGGCAGTATTAGAGGGTGGGAGAGCTGGCGGGGTGGGTCCGGGTCGTTGTAAACAGCGACTCCTACAGTTCGGTCGGGGCGCCTGCTAAGCGCGGATAGGATCTAAGTGGGATAGTGTGATCCTTCCACACGCTACGCCCTCTCAGTGAGAATCCGCGCTGCCAGGTAAAAAGAAGCGGTTGATTGGCTGGACGTGTGTCGGAGGAAGCACGTGGTAGCCTCCACTCTCCCAGACCGACTGTGGGGGGTAAGTGCGCAGCGACCAGGAACGGGATTGGGAATAGGCATAACGACTAACATTGGGATGGGAGAAAATCGGAGGAGAAAAAGGAGGGGGAAAAAGATTAAAAAAAAAAAAAAAAAAGTGCTCGATACCGCCGTCTAGCGTGATGCGGCCGGTATTGCACTTTTACATTCTCATGAGGATTCCCCATGTTAACCCAGAGTCCCTGTAATGAATAGAAATATCGAATAAAAGAAATAACGATCAAATAATGAGTATACTCGTTGTTGGCGTTCAACGATTGACGGCCAATAATGTCGTTGGCAGGGAATGTGTTAATGGGAAGGAATCTATCTGACTATAACAATGTGTTATTGTTCCTCAGTAACATTTGGAAGGAGAGCTCCAGAGGTTTGCAGTGGAGTCTGGCACACATCACAGCTGAGCTGGTCAGCTTTCGCTCAACTTGGACACGACACACAGAAGACAATAAGTTAAAATGGAAGAAGAGCGGCTCCAATGGTATGATGCATTGTTGTTACACTTGTTGCATGTGTATTGTACAGTTTGACTTGACAAAGATTATTTTTGGATCTTTGGGATCTTTGTCACATCAAACACAAATTACACACACTGTGCCACATCAAACAGTGTGCATGCAGCATAATGTGCTGGCTGTTATTCACAATACACTGCATAAAACACATACAGTAACTTAACATATGTTAACAACATACATCCCCAAGGTTCCGTACTCTTCCCACTCCTTTTCATCATCTACATCCTCCCTCTCAGTCAGATTCTCTGCCATTTTAACTTGGACTTCCACTGCTATGTCGATGACACTCAGATATAGGCTACTTCTGTAAGGGCTGCGTGTGTGTGTGGGTCACGAGCAGATAATAGGGACTCTGACTCTTTAAGTTATCTGTGTATAGAAGGGAAAAAATAAACAACAAAAAACATCCTTTACAGGTGGAAGCCTCAAAGTGAGTATTTAAGGAAATAAGTAAAGTCCAAAAAACAGGACGACACTCAATAAAGAGGTATTGTAGAAAAATAAATAAGCCACAAAGGCAACTCCTAAAAACAGAGTTTATATTGAAAACATAAAACAATACGGTAACACTTTATAATAACACTCAGTTATAAGACCTTTATAAGGTATTTGTAGATAATGAACTAACCATGAACAGATTTTTTTTATCCACTTTTTCTCCCATTTTTTTCTATATTTTCTCCCATCCCAATTTCGTATCATCCAATTCAACCCTCCCCTGTCACGAACGCTGTTTCTTGCCTCCCACAAGCCGGCTGCAATGTGGACTAAGTCATACATAGCACAAGTCCCCTCCGGTACTTGAGGTAACAGCATAACAGGAGTAACGCGTGGGAGGCTCACGCTGCCCCCGACACTTCCTGATTCTACTGCGCAGGCGCACCAACCAACCTGTAGGAGTCGCTGTCCACAATGCCCGATCCCCACCCATTAGTTTCCCACCCCCTAATACGGCCAATGTGTATTAGTATGAACGACCAGCTAAACTGAAAGCAATGTGGAGCGCTGGGCTCGAACTCGAACAGGGCGAGCCCAGCGTCTCCGTCATTCGTGGCGAGCGCCTTGCCCACTATGCCACGTAGCCGCCCCCTCATGAACAGATAATTTATATACATTCGTAAATTATTATTAAATCATTTAGAACTATATTTGTATAACATTTACAAATTAGTTCTACATTATTTATAACTCATTATAAATATTGTTTGTACTTGATTTGTTCATCATTAAATAATGTTGAACACATTGTTGTAGTAACACATTTGTAGATGCTTTGAAAAATAGATATGAAAAAACGACTATAGTGTATCTCCATTTATTTTTCATGTTCAACAAATGATTTGTTAAGTCATTCATAAAACATCTATAAATCATTTGCAGATGCTATCGTGGGGGCCAATCTAAAGTGAAGCCTATTCATCATTAACAAGTGTCTAATACAGTTAATTATTTGTTTACTTTTTCATCACATGTTACAAATGTTGTAGGCAGTTTTCGGATACACCCTTCTTTGTGACATCAAACAGTGACAGAATTAGGACTAAAGATAAATGCAATTTTATTAACATATAAAATACATGTGCATGACATATAGTGTAACATCGGGGGGCACTAGGACCCAGGAGTACCCTGGCCAGGTAGAGTATCTAGAGAGGAAGTCTCACACGAGCGAGACTTGACGTCACATGTGTTGTGTTGCCGTCTGTTTGAATGGAAGCACAAGTTATCCGTGCTGCGTCTATACTTTCGCTTTTAATAAGGTATGAGCAGGTTAAACACCTTTTTTTGTTGGTAAATCTATTCCATCATTTCCGACCTACAAACAACTCTTATGTTGTGTAGACGTTCGTGTAGATGTGGTGGCCGCTAACGTTACATTTGTTCCTAATGTGTGCTCAGTGTGCTCAGTGATGATGACACGACACAAATAATTATTACTCTTGTGTGTCGTGTCGAACAAATGTAACGGGAACACGCGTTTCGAGTTTAAGACAGAATGCCATTCTCCAAGCAGATATCAGATCATATCATTTATGCGACCGTTTCAGCCACTTAAGACATATTACCAGCACGTTGGGGACTCAGAGTGAACTTGTCATTGATTCTGTCTCAGTGGTTCCAAGCTAAGTCTTCCAGAATAACTCTTTGAAAAATGTTCAGGAATGAGACCCATTGAATCGCACATCAGAGGCCCCTTGCCAACAGTCTCTAAATTGACTGAAAGATTCAGCAGACTTCTCCAGCTAAACAAATGGCTCTCAACTGCTTGTGTGCTACACCTACACAATGTCAATTACATTGCAAACTTCGACATGTTCTGGAGACGTGAACAGTTGTTCCAAAGGAATGGATTTTCTCTGAACAGATATGGAGGAAAAATGTTCACTTCCCACATTTTCTACTCCATCGACAACGGCCTTGCAACAAGCTCTAAGACGGACAGTACAATAACACAACCTAACTCTGATGACGTCAAGACGATAGAATCGCTATCGGAGGACATACAGAGCAAGCTGATTGCTGAGGGGTCGGAACGACTGGATCGGATTGCGGAGGACATCCACAGGATTACAGCAGAACTAACAGCGCTCCCCCCCAGCTCCCCACGTATCGACGTCAAGGCAGTATATCGGCGTTCACCATCGCCCCTCCCCCCCAGCCTTTCCCCCCCTGTGTCACTCTCCCCCTCCCCCCTCCCTCTTGATTGGGGATCCCCCTCCCCATCAACAACCCTAAAACGCAGGGCGCCCCTCCCCCCCAGCCCCCCCATCTTTCCTCCCATGTGTCACTCTCCTCCTTGCCCCTCCCTCTTGCCATGTCATCACCAAATTACCAGGCACCCTTTCCCCCCTCTCCCTCCTCATCCCTGCTTTTTCTAAGATTATCACAGAGAATGTTGGACACTCTAGAATATTATTCTCAGCCATCGACCAGCTACTCAACACTGCCCCCACCCCTCCACAGTCATCTACAAAATGTGAAGAACTAGAATTATTCTTCAATAACTAAATAACTTTAATTAGAGCCAGCATTAGTCCTGATACAAACATGGACACCATCAGCAAACCCTGCGAAAAAGTAACCATAGGAAAATTTGCTTGCATTACATCAACTGAGCTTTACAAAACTGTCATGTAATGTAACTCCTCCACTTCCTGTATTGACCCTATACCCACAGCATTTTTTAAGCTAATATATTAGAGAGTATTGCAAGCCATGTCCTAAATATTATAAATACATCGCTTCTGACAGGTATTTTCCCAGAAGCATTCAAAACAGCTGTCGTAAGACCCTTACTAAAGAAACCCAAACTAGACAGTAATGTACTAACCAACTATAGGCCAATATCCAACCTCCCATTCATCAGCAAGATACTTGAAAAAATGTTCTCAATACAAATAAACTCCTTTCTCAAAGAAAACAACATCATGGAGGAATTTCAATCAGGCTTCAGAACGCACCATAGCACTGAAACTGCTCTTACAAAAATAATTAGTGACCTCAGAATAAACTCCGATGCAAACAAAGTCTCAATTCTCGTCCTATTAGATCTAATCGCAGCGTTTGACACAATCGACCATGATATACTAATAAATCGTCTAGAAAAGTTAGTTGGTCTTTCTGACTATGTATTAAACTGGTTCAGAACATATATCAAAGGGAGAAAATATTACGTCAGGCTTGGAGATCATTCTTCTGAGAAACATGACACCTACTTCGGAGTTCCACAGGGGAGATGCCTTGGTCCATTATTATTCTCACTATACATGCTGCCACTCGGAGACATCATTAGAAAGCACAATGTATGTTTCCATAGTTATGCAGATGACACACAATTGTACATCTCCGCTGAACCAAATGATCACACAGCTATAAACTCCATTTCCGCCTGTCTCTTAGCAATAAACAAATGGATGATGAACAACTTCCTAAAATTAAATGAGGGCAAAACTGAAATCCTACTAGTCGGTCCTATAACAAAAATAGAAATGTTACAGAGCAATATGGGGCAACTTACTCCTTGGATCAAACCCGAAGTTACAAGTCTTGGTGTTATAATAGACTCAGACCTAAGCTTTAAATCACACATCAACAAGGTGAAAAAAACATCTTTTTCCCACCTTAGAAACATAGCTAAGGTACGGCCGTTTATAAATCAAAAAGAGGCTGAAAAACGGATCCATGCCTTTATCTCAAGCCGACTTGATTACTGTAATGCACTCCTCACTGGCCTCCCAAAAAAAACACAGAACGACTCCAACTCATTCAAAACTAGGCAGCTAGGCTACTAACTAGAACCAAGATGAGAGACCACATCAGTCCTGTATTAGCTAACCTACACTGGATTCCGGTAACATTTAGAATTGATTTCAAGGTCCTCCTCCTTATTTACAAAGCACTAAATGGAACAGGACCAAGCTACATTGCAAATTCTCTAGTCAACTATGTGCCTCCTAGAACATTGCGATCATCTACTACTGGTCTATTGAAGGTTCCAAGCCACAGTCTAAGGAAAATCGGGGATGCAGCCTTTGCAAACTATGCACCAAATTATGGAACACACTACCTATGGACATTAGGGAAGCTAGATCTCTTAATATTTTAAAAAATATGCTAAAAACGTACCTCTTCACCATAGCCTTCTAATACACTCCACTGTACTGTAGCACTATTTTACTCTGTCCATTCTATTGCATAATTTTACTATCTATTCTATTCTACTATTCTATTATTGCACTGTATTATTTTACTCTGTCTATTGCTTTTTATTACAGGTTCAAAACTGTCAGGTTTTTATTGCACTGGGCTACAGTTTTCTGTCTATTGTTTATTACAGGTTCAAAACTGTCGGGTATTGAACTGTGTGTGTATCGAGAAGAAGAGACTGTCATGAGCAGGAGACTACTGTCTGATACGGCTTGCCTTAAAATGTGCATTTGTGGTGTCAGGCAACAGGAGACTGTCATGAGCAGGGGAGACTGTCAGCTTTAATACTGTCTGATATGGCGTGCCTTAAAATGTGCATTGTGGTGTCAGGCAGAAGAGAAGACTGTCATGTTTTGAACGTACAGTTATGTATATAACCATAGTTATATGAGTGTAGTGACGCTGTAACTGAGGGGTTACAAAACCCTGACTGTATTAAAGATTGTGATAGATTAAACCACTGCTAGTTATGTACTTTAATTACTGGCCAGACAGTACATCAAATATAGATGGTGAACACCCACAAGAACACGGCATTGACAAAACAATAGTATTTGAGGGTAATTTATTATTATTAGGCAACATTAGGTTACAGAATGAGAATTAGGGTCGCGCTTGTATGGCGAAGAATATGCGTAAAGTCAGTCAATAGCATGAGTCACTAAGAATAGCAGGAATCCTACGATGGGTCTAAGTTGACACCACCTGTCGTATAGTAGCAACTAGATAGGGCAACACTGGTACCGCCTGGAGACAATGGGTTCCCTCCGGGGGTGTAAGGCCTGGAGGGTAGAGGAATGTTCGGGTACTCCGTCTGATTCAATGAGGAATAAAGAGACTCCAGGTACAGGAGTCGGTCCTTGTAAACTCCCTTGATCAGCAGCAAAGTAATAATTGTAATCCAAATGCTAGATAGCATTGATGACAGCTAGCCAGCCTCCGTCCACGAGGCCGGCCCGAGTTGTAATCCTCACGAGGTTGAATCCCAAATGACAGTGGAAATCAACGATGCTCTTCTCCGGGTACCACGTTCCAAATCAATATAATCCAACCAGTAATGGTTCTGCAATCGCCGACACCGATTCTCCTGTGTACATGTCCAACGGTTCTCCGCCTAGGACTCCTCGGGTGTGGGCAACGTATTTAGGCCACACACCCTGGCTAAGTACACTAGCTAAAGACACGACGAACCGCTGGGTAATGCTACACACGAACGAACTGTGGCCGCACGATATACAATAAATGAACGACTATTTACTTCACATTAGATTAGGTCGAACTCGACGTTACTTCATTAAACTCTTCGCACGTGGTTCTCAATGCTCTGTTAGACGCAAGGTTGCTCACTTCACTGCACGTTGACTCGTGGTGAAGGTGGGTAAGGTACTGTGAGGTTTTTGTCCGCTGCTCACCTACTCGCTCTGTTCCTTTAAGCCTGTTGCTCACCTACTCGCTCTGTTCCTTTAAGCCTACTGTTAATCAATTGCATTCTCCTCACCTCACTAGCCCCCACCCTCGTGTTCGTTTGCTCTTCAGCAACCACACCCTTGGACTACCTGTCATTATGTGTTTGATTGGTCTGGTGCCGAACACACACTTCTTGTTCGATTATCAATTACCTCCCGCACCTGATGTGTATTCTAATTAGCACCCCTGTGGGCTTTAAGTACCTGGCTCTTCCCCTCTGTCCCTTGTCGGGTCGTCCCGTATCATTCCGTATCATATCTCTATCACCAAGACTCCTTCGGGAGGTTCTCTGTCTGTTATGCTGCTTTCATCTCCGGCGTGAGATGCACTCTAGCCTTCGCCTCCTGTCTCCGTTTGCCTGAAAGGAGACACTGGACTGCGCTCTCTAAGACTTCCACGGGAGGTATTCCAGTGTTCCACTTCAGACCTCCGCGCAGCAGACGTTCCAGACGCGCATCGCTTCCTAATACTCTACGGGAGGATGCGTCTCTCCGAGCCGGCGCGCTCTTCCGCGCAGATGCGCATCCAGACCTCCGCGCAGCAGACGCGCTCTTCACTCCAGACGCGCATCGCTTCCTAATACTCTACGGGAGGATGCATCTCTCCGAGCCGGCGCGCTCTTCCGCGCAGACGCGCTCTCCACTCCAGACCTCCGCGCAGCAGATGCGCTCTCCGTACCGGCGCGTACTCAAAGCAGACGCGCACCATCCAGACCTCCGAGCCTGGCGCGCTCTTCCGCGCAGACGCACTCCAGATGCGTCCTCCGTACCGGCGCGTACTCCAAGCAGTCGCGCACCACTCAGACCTCCGCGCCAGATGCGCCCTCCGTACCGGCGCGTACTCCAAGCAGTCGCGCACCACTCAGACCTCCGCTTGGACAACCCGTTTCCCGTGGCGACGCGCTCGCCCCGTTCTGATCCTTCTCTCTTTACGCACAGCGCCTGGGTGAGTTTTTATGACTGTCTTTTATCCTATTCGTTTTTCTTGTGTTTAAAGACACTGAAGAGATCCAGCTTTTTGTCAGACTGTCACTCACCCAGCGTCAGCTTTTTGGACTGTTCATTGGGATAATATTTGGCCTTAACATCGCTCACTGTGTGTATACACACCGAAGATTTATTCACTTGGATTTGTATTTTGGGACTTCACTCACAGTGTGTATTTACACCGAAGATTCTGTTCACTTGGATTACTCTGTTTTTGGGACAAGTCACCTCTCCTGTCACCTGCTCTGTTCCCAACTGAACTCTGAGCTAACCCGCTCCCTCTCTCCCTCTCGGTCCCGTTTACCACCCTCGGAGAAATGCCGAGAGAGATCTGCAGAGCGGTTCTGACGTCCACCGTCTGCTTCCTCAGACGAAACATCCCGGGAGAAGCTGCAGAGCAGCAACATTCATTAATGCTTGTGTTCCAAGGCCTTACCCTGTTTTCTCTGTCCCAGTATGCAGCTCCAGCCCTCGCCCTGTTCCAAGGCCTTACCCTGTTTTTCTCTAGTCCTCCTAGTCCTCCCTGTCTAGTCCTTCCAGTCCTCCCTCTCCCCAGCCCGCCTCCGCGGGCCTCTGTCCCTGTTTCCCCACTCTAGTCCTCCTAGTCCTCCCTGTCCCCAGCCCGCCTCCGCGGGCCTCTGTCCCTTTCTCCCCTCTCTAGTCCTCCTGTTCCTCCCTGTCCTGTCCTCCTAGTCCTCCCTGTTCCTGCCTTGTCCCTTGCCCCGGCCCTGTTCCGTTAGCCTTCCCTTAGCCTTCCCCTTAGCCAGCTCGCCTCTTAAAGGCACTGTACCTTCCCAGTCTTGTTTCCCTGTGTTTTTGTGTTCTCCCTTAAAGGGACAGTGCCGTTTTCTTTGTGTTTTCAATAAATGCCCAGTTCTTGGCTTACTCCCATGCCTGTCTTGTGTTGTGCGATTGGGGTCGGTTACAAACCATAACAGTACGACCCGACCAAATCGACGACCCCAGCCAGCACAGACGGTGTATGTTGAGTTTGCCTTTTTTTCTTCTTGTTCCCTCTAGTTCCCCTGTTAGCTCCCCTGTTAGCCCTGTTAGCTTCCCTGTTAGCCCTGTTGGCTTCCCTGCAGCTTGTTAGGCCTCTACTACCAGCATGGCCCCTGTCTGCTAGCTTTGCCCCGGCTGCTAGCACAGCCTCTATGTTAATGCAGCCCTTGCTGCTGGCATAGGCCCTGTAGCTAGCCATGCCCAGGCGGCTAACCCAGTCCCTCAGCAGGGCCCCTGTCTGCTAGCTTAGCCCCGGCTGCTAGCACAGCCTCTATGTTAATGCAGCCCTTGCTGCTGGCATAGGCCCTGTAGCTAGCCATGCCCAGGCAGCTAACCCAGTCCCTCAGCAGGGCCCCAGTCTGCTAGCTTAGCCCCGGCTGCTAGCACAGCCTCTATGTTAATGCAGCCCTTGCTGCTGGCATGGGCCCTGTAGCTAGCCATGCCCTGGCAGCTAACCCGGTCTCTCTGCATGGCCTCCACTTTTTGTGTAGCCTTCCCACTGCTAGGACTGCCCTTTCAGCTAGCAAGGTCAGTTTTTCCCACTGCTAGGACTGCCCTTTCAGCTAGCAAGGTCAGTTTTTCCCACTGCTAGGACTGCCCTTTCAGCTAGCAAGGTCAGTATTCTCCCACTGCTAGGACTGCCCTTTCAGCTAGCAAGGTCAGTTTTTTCCCACTGCTAGGACTGCCCTTTCAGCTAGCAAGGTCAGTTTTTTCCCACTGCTAGGACTGCCCTTGCAGCTAGCAAGGTCAGTTTTCCCACTGCTAGGACTGCCCTTTCAGCTAGCAAGGTCAGTTTTCCCACTGCTAGGACTGCCCTTTCAGCTAGCAAGGTCAGTTTTCCCACTGCTAGGACTGCCCTTTCAGCTAGCAAGGTCAGTTTATCTCACACTGCTAGGACTGCCGCTTCAGCTAGCAAGGTCAGTTTCCCCACTGCTAGGACTGCCCTTTCAGCTAGCAAGGTCAGTTTTCTCCCACTGCTAGGACTGCCCCTTCAGCTAGCATGGTCAGTTTGCTCCCACTGCTAGGACTGCCCCTTCAGCTAGCAGGGTCAGTTTTCTCTCACTGCTAGGTCTGCCCCTTCAGCTAGCAAGGTCAGTTCCCCACAGCTAGGACTGTCCTTCCAGCTAGCTTGTTCTCTCATGCTGGTCCAGCCCTGTCTGCCAGCCTAGCTCCGGCAGCTAGCGCAGCCTCTATGTTAATGTAGCAGTACAGCTAGCATAGGCCCTGTAGCTATCAGTGCCCTGGCAGCTACCCTTTCCCTCTGCTAGCCCCTTCCCTGTTCCCCTCTCCGGTGCCCCTGTTCCGGCCCTGTCTGCTAGCCTAGCTCCGGCAGCTAGCGCAGCCTCTATGTTAATGTAGCAGTACAGCTAGCATAGGCCCTGTAGCTATCAGTGCCCTGGCAGCTACCCTTTCCCTCTGCTAGCCCCTTCCCTGTTCCCCTCTCCGGTGCCCCTGTTCCGGCCCTGTCTGCTAGCCTAGCTCCGGCAGCTAGCGCAGCCTCTATGTTGATGTAGCAGTACAGCTAGCATAGGCCCTGTAGCTATCAGTGCCCTGGCAGCTACCCTTTCCCTCTGCTAGTCCCTTCCCTGTTCCCCTCTCCAGTGCCCCTGTTCCAGCCCTGTCAGCTAGCCTAGCTCCGGCAGCTAGCGCAGCCTCTTTGTTAATGTTGCATTACAGCTAGCATAGGCCCTGTAGCTACCAGTGCCCTGGTAGTTACCCCTCAGCTCCTCTAGTTGCCCCTCAGCTACCCTACTTACCCCTCAGCTACCATGGTTACCCCTCAGCTCCTCTAGTTACCCCTCAGCTACCCTACTTACCCCTCAGCTACCATGGTTACCCCTCAGCTCCTCTGGTTACCCCTCAGCTCCTCTAGTTGCCCCTCGGCTTCCCTAGTTACCCCTCGGCCACACTGCCCCAGTCGCTGGCCCCACTTTTGTTGTGGCTTCCCCTGCTGGCTTGGCCCAGTACTTTTTGTTTGTTGCCTTGTTTTTGTCCCCTGCCACTCTGTCTGTATTTTTGGGCCGCTGGGTGGCTCCCGTGGAGGGGGGGGTACTGTGAGGTTTTTGTCCGCTGCTCACCTACTCGCTCTGTTCCTTTAAGCCTGTTGCTCACCTACTCGCTCTGTTCCTTTAAGCCTACTGTTAATCAATTGCATTCTCCTCACCTCACTAGCCCCCACCCTCGCGTTCGTTTGCTCTTCAGCAACCACACCCTTGGACTACCTGTCATTATGTGTTTGATTGGTCTGGTGCCGAACACACACTTCTTGTTCGATTATCAATTACCTCCCGCACCTGATGTGTATTCTAATTAGCACCCCTGTGGGCTTTAAGTACCTGGCTCTTCCCCTCTGTCCCTTGTCGGGTCGTCCCGTATCATTCCGTATCATATCTCTATCACCAAGACTCCTTCGGGAGGTTCTCTGTCTGTTATGCTGCTTTCATCTCCGGCGTGAGATGCACTCTAGCCTTCGCCTCCTGTCTCCGTTTGCCTGAAAGGAGACACTGGACTGCGCTCTCTAAGACTTCCACGGGAGGTATTCCAGTGTTCCACTTCAGACCTCCGCGCAGCAGACGTTCCAGACGCGCATCGCTTCCTAATACTCTACGGGAGGATGCGTCTCTCCGAGCCGGCGCGCTCTTCCGCGCAGATGCGCATCCAGACCTCCGCGCAGCAGACGCGCTCTTCACTCCAGACGCGCATCGCTTCCTAATACTCTACGGGAGGATGCGTCTCTCCGAGCCGGCGCGCTCTTCCGTGCAGACGCGCTCTCCACTCCAGACCTCCGCGCAGCAGATGCGCTCTCCGTACCGGCGCGTACTCAAAGCAGACGCGCACCATCCAGACCTCCGAGCCTGGCGCGCTCTTCCGCGCAGACGCACTCCAGATGCGTCCTCCGTACCGGCGCGTACTCCAAGCAGTCGCGCACCACTCAGACCTCCGCGCCAGATGCGCCCTCCGTACCGGCGCGTACTCCAAGCAGTCGCGCACCACTCAGACCTCCGCTTGGACAACCCGTTTCCCGTGGCGACGCGCTCGCCCCGTTCTGATCCTTCTCTCTTTACGCACAGCGCCTGGGTGAGTTTTTATGACTGTCTTTTATCCTATTCGTTTTTCTTGTGTTTAAAGACACTGAAGAGATCCAGCTTTTTGTCAGACTGTCACTCACCCAGCGTCAGCTTTTTGGACTGTTCATTGGGATAATATTTGGCCTTAACATCGCTCACTGTGTGTATACACACCGAAGATTTATTCACTTGGATTTGTATTTTGGGACTTCACTCACAGTGTGTATTTACACCGAAGATTCTGTTCACTTGGATTACTCTGTTTTTGGGACAAGTCACCTCTCCTGTCACCTGCTCTGTTCCCAACTGAACTCTGAGCTAACCCGCTCCCTCTCTCCCTCTCGGTCCCGTTTACCACCCTCGGAGAAATGCCGAGAGAGATCTGCAGAGCGGTTCTGACGTCCACCGTCTGCTTCCTCAGACGAACCATCCCGGGAGAAGCTGCAGAGCAGCAACATTCATTAATGCTTGTGTTCCAAGGCCTTACCCTGTTTTCTCTGTCCCAGTATGCAGCTCCAGCCCTCGCCCTGTTCCAAGGCCTTACCCTGTTTTTCTCTAGTCCTCCTAGTCCTCCCTGTCTAGTCCTTCCAGTCCTCCCTCTCCCCAGCCCGCCTCCGCGGGCCTCTGTCCCTGTTTCCCCACTCTAGTCCTCCTAGTCCTCCCTGTCCCCAGCCCGCCTCCGCGGGCCTCTGTCCCTTTCTCCCCTCTCTAGTCCTCCTGTTCCTCCCTGTTCTGTCCTCCTAGTCCTCCATGTTCCTGCCTTGTCCCTTGCCCCGGCCCTGTTCCGTTAGCCTTCCCTTAGCCTTCCCCTTAGCCAGCTCGCCTCTTAAAGGCACTGTACCTTCCCATTCTTGTTTCCCTGTGTTTTTGTGTTCTCCCTTAAAGGGACAGTGCCGTTTTCTTTGTGTTTTCAATAAATGCCCAGTTCTTGGCTTACTCCCATACCTGTCTTGTGTTGTGCGATTGGGGTCGGTTACAAACCATAACAGGTACTGAACGAGGCTGAACTGAACTACTCGTGTGCGCACCTTGCGCTGTATTTATACTTAAGTGAATATCTAGTCCCAAACCGCAGTCTTTGTCTGGTATCAATACGCTGACTCCGGGCATGTTCTGACATGCCTGAACTTGTCTTTGAACCTGCCGTTGGGGGCTTGCGCGCTGGCGCCTGGGGGCGCTGTCCAATAGGAGAGCGAATATTACTCTGGTTTGAACGCAGGTAAAGGGATATTCCGTGTATATATATAAATAATATACAAAGTATATCAAACAATAAAGGTAGATTCTCAGTTTAATCTGGCCCTTCACAACAGACGCTCTGCGTCATACTGCAATACTCTTCCATATCAGTATTAGCACTGAATACATTTTCACATGCACCTTTACATACCTCATCTGTCTGGCCACACCCCCATCCGCTCCTCTACATAAACAGGGGTGTGGCCATACTATCAGCTCCTTCCCAAGTATTTCACCACAAAGTCACGCACAGGGTTAGCAGACCGTGGGGCTTACCCACGACTACACAAACGCGCAACCCGCATGCCACTAGGGAACGAACGGAAAGGAACAAACCCCCGTTACCACCCCTAATATCACGGGGTCAAGAGCAAAAGCCCAACCCTGTGGCAAGGCCGTAGCAGCGGAGCCCGAAGGAGGACCCAGACCCAGGAAGGGACTGGACCCCCCCGGAAAAAAGGGGGCCTGGAGAGGCCAATGACGCCGCAGCATCGAGACCCCACCAGGCGGTCACTAGTGACACCACCCCCCACATCGCCAGCGTATTCGGACAGGGCCCATCCAAGAGCAGGCCCTTCCCCCCTACAGCACGCCGCCTAGGTTACTGCACCTGGTATTCCCAGGCAGTCTCCCATCCAACTACTAACCAGGCCTGAACCTGGTTAGCTTCCGAGATCAGACGAGATCGGGCGTGTTCAGGTTGGTATGGCTGTAAGCCTGAAGCACTCAAGAGGCTACACCCACAGCGGGAGCAGGCAGCGCACCGGGGAGACGACCCCCAAAAGAGGTCGATCCCTCAATCCAGGCAACAGGCCACTCGACCTGAGCCTGGAGCACTGCGGACTAGACAGGCGCCAAAGGGGTCTGCTGAAACAGCACCCTGGTGGAAGCTGGCATGTTGTGCACCATGTCACAGCATCCACAAAAAACCCTCGACTCTCTAGAGGGGCAGAGGCAGAGAAGGCTGACATGATTGGAAGAGGTCATGAAAGGTATGGGGGCACACTCACAGGTAGACAGGGCCAAACCCAGCCTACCCCCAGAGTTGACTCCGCTACCAACACACCAGGGAACCAACCACCCCCTTGGTTCCAACATAAGGTGGTTGTTCCTATAACCCCCCAAGAAAAAACTCCAAAACACAACTGCGGGTATACACTGGCTATACCGCAGTACAAGTGTTTCAGTTTTCAAAAAGGGGTTAACCCAGGCCAACGGGTCAACGAAAACAATTTCGAACCCGGGCCCGGCGGACCGGGACGTACACAGGGATGCCAGAGGAGTTTCACAAGAACCACCTCAACAGCCCCCTCCCAGCCCTGCCTAAGCAGGAGAAGAGAGGGGCGAAAAAGAATGGAGAAGGACCAGGCTCCCTCAGCGCAGCGCAAGGTACAACACAACATGGACCAAGCAACAGTGAGGGGTAACACGTAGTAACACAACCACGAACATCTCCATAACGTCAAACCCTGCAACGCCCGGGCCGACACGGCATTTTCCCCCCCGAAAAAAGCACAAGTCCCTCAGGGTACCAGAACAGCAGATCTGCCCCCCGGCAGACAACGGGTTAACTGACCTGGACCGGCACGACCAGAATCAGTCCCGTGCCCTAATCACGCCGCCATCCCCAGTCCCAGGAGGGGGGTAGGTACGCGTGTCGATCCAAAACATTATAGAGGGCGCCACCCAGACGGTCCCCTTCGTACCGCGCCCGGTGGCCCACCCCAAGGGCATGAGACCCCTCTACCAATGCTTTGATCTATTCTGTTAACATCCCCCAGATATGAACGAGAATTCAACGAGACAAGCCTAGTACACTGGTGCTCGGAAGAGACAAACTCCATCCCAGTTGCCCCATAAAAACGCAGTTTCAATGATGAGCAAACTATGTACGCGTCGAGACCCAAAACATATCAATGGACATTCTAACAAGAACCCAGATACCGTTCCTCCAAGCCGCCTGGGAGAACGACAAGAAGCCGCTTTTTTCACAGAAAAAATACGGACATGGGTGCCATACGACGCGGCTGAGGGAAAACAACACCCTGTCAACCATGCTCCATAAAAGAGGGGACAGGGAGCGACGTACCCTATGACGGGGGGAAACCCATGACTCAACAGACCATTACAGGCGAGGAGTCAGGGAAATCCCTAAACAATACCCCGTCAACCTGCTCCATAAAGGAGGGGACGGGGAACCCCCAGAGAGACTTCCCACATGAGCAATAAATTAAAAAGTTTATGTAACATTGAGCCACGTGACCAAAGGCTCAAGATACATATATACCGAGCATAGCAGAACTCTCGAGTTCCTATGCACCGCAACACCAACTTGACAATAACAGAGAACCACACATGGGGCCTGTAAAGAACTCACGGAAGTCGGCAACCAATAGAAACGCGCCCAGTGACGTATTCTATGGCGGGGGGAATCCCATGACTCAACCGACCATGACAGGCGAGGAGTCAGGGAAATCCCTATCCCCCCCCTCTCCCTACCCCGTGCCGCACTGACCAATCAGCGCGGTAGGACCGAATGATAGAGGGCCCAACCCCCCGACCAATCAGAAAAGAGGGAAGGAGGGGTTTATCCGGTTACCCCCTCATGATCCAAAACCCCGTATACGATAGTAAACAAGCCACGATGATACCTATGTAGCCAGCATGCTAATGAAACAGCGTATATCCTAACAGGATAAGCTAACCCAACGCACGCTAGCCACAGACGACAACACGTCTGCAAACAGGGTTTATAACAAGGCCAAGGTTTATGTGTGACCACGACACCCGTGTTTTATGTTTCAAGAAAAAACACAGAAGATCGAGAGAGAGGGTCTATAAGACGTGGTACAAGCTACACACACACACAAGTACTTCTGCAGGCCAACACTACAGTGTTGTTTCAAATGTAACAGAACACACAACCCCCTCATACAATGGTAAATCTTTACCACTATAGGAAGAAACATATTTCTTCAGGACGAGGAAAGAAAAAAGCCTTTCGACCGAGTGTTAGCTACAGGCCTTGCTAAGCACATATATATATATCTAGCGACCAGCTAAAGGGACAATAAAAGGGACCTTTTATTAATGTATCAAAAAAATCATATTTGGGGCGGGGAAGGGAACAGGGGTAATCAGGGGGGGAAAGTCACTTAGCGGCGCCTGCCGCAAACAGCTTGGTGTTTGCCCCCACGGGGAGCAGGCCCGGAGGGACGGTACTGGGGTGCCTGGCAACGACGATCCCTACCGTCACCTCCGGGCATGGGTCGGCTGGCTGCGGCGGTCGAGGCACCCTCTCTCCTCCTGGCCTTCTTGGCCGAAGGTCCAGCAGTGGCGGTGGTGGTGTCGACGGTCGCGGGTCCCCGACGACGTGGCCTCCGTCGAACCTCACCGGCGACATCGGGTGGGGGGAAATGGGGCTGGAGCACTGCACGCTCCTCCTCCATGTCCCTGCAAGCCGCCGTCATCAGCTGCATTGCCGACCCGAAGAGCCCAGCATCGGAGAGGGGGGCCGTGAGCAAGGGAAGTCTTTTCCGCTCCGGCACCCGCGCCTGCTCCAGCCAAAGGTGGCGCTGGGTTAGAGTGGCCAGGGCGCGTATCTTCCCGGCGGCAATTGCCTGCAGCTTAATCAGGTGCAGGATGGCTCCAGCCGCCTGGGCGTGCAGGAACTGATGGTGTTCGTCCAGCACCGTACCGCCCGCCATCATCGCCATCATCATCAGCCAGCTGCGCAATGTTGGACGTCGCAGCTAGGCTCTGAGTCGAGGCGATGAATGACTGGTCACTCCAGTTGGCCAACTGCCTAGCCGATTTCTCTTGGGGAACCAGCTTCCGCAACGGCTCCCACACCACCTCAGGACAAAGGAGAGACGCCATCGGGCTATCAAGCCGAGGCACTCCTTCCTTCAGTCCCTCGATCAAACCCACCACCCGCGTGACTTGCACGTAGGCGGGGGTAAGGCCGGTGATGCGGGAGATTACCTGTCCCTGACGCACGTAGGCCTCTATTGAGGGGAAGAATGGGCAGACAACGCCCGTCTCCCTCACAGGACGACGTTGCCATAGATGACCTATCAAGTCATCGGGGACCAGTGCAGGCAGTGGCTGCGGCAGCGCATGCCATACAACTGTTAGTGGCACTAGCAATGGTACTCTCCCCACCTTCAGTGAGGCTGAGTATCAACCCCAAGTCAGTTCAGACACGGACGATACTGCCACCTGGTGATAGTCGATCAGCATTGCAGTTCTAGTGTGTGGGGATGTGTCAAAATGATGCAGATAGCTCCCGGCAAGTCTGTAGAGCGGGGATCAAAGTAAAACGATCAAATGATCCAAAAACGTAATATCAAATTTTTGGCACTCAATGCTTGTTGAGCAAAAACGTAATATCTCGTTTTTAGCACTGAAAATGTCTTCCCCGTGGTTCGCACCCTGGCCGCTGGTATGAAGGACTGGCTGAGGCGGTTAGTTGAGTGTCGGGGGGGGTATGAGGCTGTGACTGAACGTGCTTCTCATCTTGCTCATCGTAGATGGGGTGGGAGGGATTGTCCAGGATAGCAGCCAGCTTCCTTCTCATCCCCCTCTCTGCCACCACCTCTAGTCTGACCAGCTCGACTCCCACCACAGAGCTAGCCTTCCTCACCAGCTTGTTCAGTTTGTTGGTGTCCCTCGAGTTGATGTAGCCCCCCCCCAGCATGCCACAGCATAGAAGAGGACGCTGGCCAGTACAGACTGGTATTGCAAACATTGAAGGACCTGAGTCTTCTCAGGAAGAACAGCCTCTGTGTTGTCCGACCAGTCCAGTTTATTGTTCAGGTGTACCCCAAGGAACTTATATGACTCTATCACCTCCACCTCATCCTCTCGGATGGTGATGGGAATCTGGGGGGCCTCTTCTTGCCCCTCCGGAAGTCCACCACCAGCTCCTTGGTTTTACTGGTGTTGAGTTGGAGGTGGTTGCTGTCGCTCCACCCCACAAAGCTCTCCACCAGGGCTCTATACTCCTCCTCATCGTCGTGGAGGAGTCGTCAGAGAACTTCTGCAGGTGGCACCCGCTTGTGTTGTGGCAGAAGTCTGAGGTAGGCCTATAGAGGGTGAAAAGGAAGGGTGACAGCACAGTTCCTTGGGGGGCACTGGTGTTGCTCACCAGTACGTCAGACTGTCAATGAGGTAGTCCTTGATCCACATTTAAAATATTGTAAGTGAGGAGTAGCACTTAAAGTCAGATCTGGCCTGAATGGGAAGCCAGTGTAGGGAGGACAAAATTGGTGTGATATGATCACATTTTCTAGTTTTAGTTAGTATCCGTGCAGCCGCATTTTGTACGAGTTGCAAGATTTTTGACACTTGAGGTTAGGTAGGTGTGAAGTGCCACAGAACAAGTGACACTTTTGGACAATGACATCCTGAGTCGTTCCTATATGACCAGTATAAATCTTTAAACTAAACTCTGGAAAGATAGCTCTATGATGGCTCTACTTATAAAAAATGGAACTGAGCCTTTAAATGTCTCCATAGAAGGGGCCTGTTGTCTGTGAAAAACTGTGAAAAGGGAGTGAACTTGCGGAATGTGGGCCTCAGGAGAGGAGAGAGACAGAGACAGAGGAAAAAGAGCTGTAAAATGTTAACCCTTTCAGACGGGAAGGGGATTAAAGGTTGCGGGTTGAAAATCAGGGAGTCCTGAATCTATAGAGGGAAATCTTAAAAAACTATATAACAATTAAATGTTTAATGTGTACAGTAAAAGTTTTCATAAATGGCATGCTTATAATTAACTGTCATTAGAGAATAATACTAAAAGAATGATGGGTAAAAACTGTTTTCTGGAGGAGATCTTTTAGGAAGCTTGATAAGAAATCCTAGGGATGGCTTCGTGCCCGGTACCATGTCACGTGATCCCCACAGACAAAGCAGTTGTCTGTTCTGAAGGAATAAGGGACTTTCTGTTACTTAAAACCACTAGGTAACGAGAAGTAACGTTAGTACCAAGAAGGAGGAGCTCATACGAATTACGTATTGTACTCTGGTTTGCTAAAACAAAAATGACATCCCTGTGACTTCACTGTGTTTAGACCAATCGGAAATATTGTAAGATGGATATAAAAGGGACGGTTGCCCTTTCAAGGGCCAGACTTTTTTGAGAGATGAGAAGAATGGTGCTTGACACTGGGCACAAGCCGTGCATGATGAGATGTTCTGTTTTCTGCTTATTTTAAACTGAATTGGAAATTTTCCACTTCAGTCTCTTCTTGTAACTAGCTTTTTCTAATTAAAATTACCTCTTTATAAACATCCTTTGTATCCTTTCTTCTGACCAGACGACCGGGTAAGCATGAAATGTGTTTTGTCTTGTAACTTCACGCCATGCATTTTTGATTAATGATGTAAAAACTTTAGAAGTGGGGCTTTATCCATACGGAGGCCTAAAGAGAAATATGTCAACCACGCGGTCCAGTACTGTGCCTGATTTATGATGAAAAAAACCTCCTGAGTGTGGCTTTCCCCGGACGGAGTAGACGGAGACATATGAATAGAATGAAATAGAATAAGTGGCTTTATCCCTAGCTACAATGGGATTATCAAGTAAAGCCATATAGTGATAATACGTGTACTGTAAAATGGGATTATCAAGTAAAGCCATATAGTGATAATACGTGTACTGTATAATGGGATTATCAAGTAAAGCCATATAGTGATAATACGTGTACTGTATAATGGGATTATCAAGTAAAGCCATATAGTGATAATACGTGAACTGTATAATGGGATTATCAAGTAAAGCCATATAGTGATAATACGTGTAACGGATAAGGGAAATGGACCTCATCTGAATAAAGAGAGTCCTTCCCAGTGCAAATAAAATAAAAGATTCCGCAACTTCAATCACTCGACCTAAGGTCGATGACTGACGGGGGTCGGAACGGTGCATTCGCTATCTCTTGTCGGTCAGTGGTAACAACAACATTTTGTAGACTCGTTTGGTTCTGCATGTCAACCACCTCGCAGGACGCTGTTTGATGTCAAGATGAGCAGACCAATGAGTTATGAAGTTATCGATCTGACCTAAGACCTAGCGTGGGCATTCAACATGGCGTCCCTGGCGATGTGCATTTATACTAACCAAAATAGGTGCTAAACGGCCGAAGAAGACAGGACTACTGTCAAAAGCCTCTGGAGTAAAATTAAATTACAGATTTGGCAAAAATTTAAGTAAAAAGCTCTACTGGCGACTCGAGTGGAAGGCTCTACTCGGGGATATCACAAATGAATAGAAAGCTCTATCTTGGTGATTAAAGCAACGTTTACTCACAACTAAAGGGTAACATAATGTTTATAGAGCTCTGGGGGGAGTTACAAGTGCAACATAATTTCGTGCTTTGCCCACAGGAAGCGAACTGGCCCTACCCAAGACGAGAGCCTAGCCCAAAGACACTGTTTGTAAGGAGGGGAGACTGGATGTGAAGCGAAGTCAAAACGACCGTTCACAGAAAGGCGATGGCTCCCTAGCCCAAAGACACTGTTTGTAAGGAGGGGAGACTGGATGTGAAGCGAAGTCAAAACGACCGTTCACAGAAAGGCGATGGCTCCCTAGCCCAAAGACACTGTTTGTAAGGAGGGGAGACTGGATGTGAAGCGAAGTCAAAACGACCGTTCACAGAAAGGCGATGGCTCCCTAGCCCAAAGACACTGTTTGTAAGGAGGGGAGACTGGATGTGAAGCGAAGTCAAAACGACCGTTCACAGAAAGGCGATGGCTCCCTAGCCCAAAGACACTGTTTGTAAGGAGGGGAGACTGGATGTGAAGCGAAGTCAAAACGACCGTTCACAGAAAGGCGATGGCTCCCTAGCCCAAAGACACTGTTTGTAAGGAGGGGAGACTGGATGTGAAGCGAAGTCAAAACGACCGTTCACAGAAAGGCGATGGCTCCCTAGCTCAAAGACACTGTTTGTAAGGAGGGGAGACTGGATGTGAAGCGAAGTCAAAACGACCGTTCACAGAAAGGCGATGGCTCCCTAGCCCAAAGACACTGTTTGTAAGGAGGGGAGACTGGATGTGAAGCGAAGTCAAAACGACCGTTCACAGAAAGGCGATGGCTCCCTAGCTCAAAGACACTGTTTGTAAGGAGGGGAGACTGGATGTGAAGCGAAGTCAAAACGACCGTTCACAGAAAGGCGAACTGGATGGCTACCTAGCCCAAAGCTACGTGACACGCAGCCAAGACGACCGTTCACTGAATGTTCCCTGGATGGCTACCTAGCCCGAGGCTACGTGACGCTAGCTAAAACGGCGTGTTCACTGGAACATGGGCTGACAAGCCAGGAGTGAACTGAATGCTAACTGGATGACAACCTCCAGCTCCAGGAGACGCTGAGGCAGCGGGAGCGGGAGCTCACGGCCCTGAAGGGGGCGCTGAAGGACGAGGTGGCCACGCACGACCGGGAGATCCGAGACCCTCAGGGAGCAGTACAGCACCGACATGGAGAGGCTGAGGAGCAGCATGGAGCAGGTGTCCCAGTCTCAGGCAGGTATCGAGGCAGAGCGGCAGCGTGTGAACACCTCGGTGCGCTCCCTGCAGCAGCAGCTAGAGGACTGCAGGGACGAGAGTGCCCACTGGATGGAGCAGTTCCACACCACCAGAGACTCCATCTCAGGCCAGGAGTATCCATAGACTTCTAGGCCGTCCCCCGGACTCAGGGGACGACCCAGCAAGTAGCGAACAGGAGTATACTGATCTAAATCAGGACTCAGGAATGGAGGGAGACCGGGATAGGTCAAGCTCCAGAGCATCCTCCAAGTCTTCATCTCGATCAAGATCTAGGGAGAGAGTTCGGTACCCGAGGGGCGAACCTCCTAGACCTCGAAACAAGAGAGCGAAACCGGTCAAACTGAGACCTATAGGCAAGGGGCCTACTCTGAAAGGCACCACCTTTCAGTCACCCTCGGGCTTGACCTGGAGCTCAGGATTGGAGGACGTCTCCGAAGAGAGTGAAGGAGACTTGGAAGGAAAGGAAACAGGGGATATTATGCCAGCATATCCCGTGAGATGGGGAACGGCTCAGGCCTTAGCCCGGTCACCCGTGGCAGAAAAAGTGTTGTCTCACCCTGGGGTAACAGAACCATACAAGCATGCACACTTACATGCAGGCTATGACATACTACGTGAACAGGTGTACAAGCTAGACAGGGCCATGGCTGAAATAGCCAGGAGAGAAAGAAACTGGTTGAACGAGGCCCCGTCCATAAGCCCAATCCGAGCCCTGAGACACAGCACAGAGGAACACCGACCGGAAGTGAGCCCTCACTCCATACTAGCCCAATCTCCCGGAGACATTTACCGACCGAGAGGAAAGAGTTCACATACAGGCAGGAGTCTGCGTGACAGCACCCAATATGGAGAAAGCAACAAAGCACAAGAATTGTTAAGCAAAACCCAAGTGCTCAAAAAACTGGCCCCAGAAATGCTTCGAGGGGAGACCCAGGCTGCTTATATCCATAAGTGTGCTCAGATTTTCCATGGGTCACCTCTCTATGATGACCCGGAGGCCGCTCGCATTTTGAGACACCTCAAAGGACTGGAGGTCCCCGAAGGGGCTTCAATGGCCCAAATGATGGAAATGGAAGTAAGAATCCCCGGTCAAGATCCAGGGGAAAATATGGTGGAGAAACTAATCCCACAGGTGCGAGACGGGAGCTTGTCTCTCACTGTTGCAGCAGAATCAGTCATACGTGGAACGCCTAGGCAAAGATCAGGCTTACTGCTTGAAAAGCTATTCATCGGTGTACCAGGTGGTAACCGTCTTGCAGCCAAATGCGCAGCATGGTCCCGAGACCAGTTACGGACGGAATGCATGCTGTATGACCAAGTCAAAATGCTTTCTCAACACAAATACTGTAAAGATGTCCGTCTTTTCTCTAAACCAGAGTAGAGAGGACGAAAGAATTTGTAATCTATTTCATGCAAAGGGGATTTCCTGACAGCTACCATCTGGTAGGTTAGCACCTGTACCAACCATATCAGCTGCGTGAGATGTACACTCACCAGCGCCTATGGATAAAAATTGAGACTCTGCAAACTCTCATCAAGCTTAGCACCTTGACGCGGGGGGACAGAGCGAGCATCAGGGTCTCTATATCCGACGGGCCTATCAGATTTGTGGGGACTCGGAAGCTTCAGCATACAGGACGCTGTGGTGCTTGGGCGGCCGAGTCACTGGTTTATAGGTCTGTCAAAACGGATTGGAGGTTCTGGGGCTTAGAACATCCGTGAGTTGGGCTTTATGCTAATTGAATAGGTATCAAAAGCCGAAAGAATATGAACTGAAATAACTGCGGTCAGGGGCCTCTAGAGTAAAATTTATTACAGATTTGAGTTAAAACCTTACTCAAGTGTGATCTTATCAGCAAGCTCTCCAACCAAGACTCCTCCTAAGTGCTCGAGATCTGGAACAATGAGTGACGTAGAGGTCTGCAAAGCGCAGCAGACAGCCTAAGAGGTAAAAAATCTATCAGGAACAAGAGAGGGTTCATAAGAAACCACTTGAAGTGGCGATTACTCGCGACTAATAGGGCTAGGGAGCCCTAAAGTCACTTGAACTTGAAGTAACTAAATGCTTACTTAAAGTCAGAACTTAAGTAGAAAAAACTCTACTTTGTGAATAGCAGGCTGAAATAGCCATTGCGAATAGCAGGCTGAAATAGCCATTGCGAATAGCAGGCTGAAATAGCCATTGCGAATACCAGGCTGAAATAGCCATTGCGAATAGCAGGCTGAAATAGCCATTGCGAATAGCAGGCTGAAATAGCCATTGCGAGCAGGCTGAAATAGCCATTGCGAATAGGAGCGAATAGCAGGCTAACTAGCCATTGCTAACAGGACGAGGCTACTCACATGATCAGACAGGTATATGATAACCTTGGACATGCCGGAAGTAGGAGGATGTTGGTATACCTGAGAACTAACAACATTCTCATACCTAAAGCTAAACAAAGAGCGATAACAGTCCGAAAGGCCTGTGAACAATGTGCGCTGGTAAAGGTGCGCTGGTAAAGGGACAAAACCTGAACCAGTGCCGCATTCTTAGACAGGGGGGGGGGTCCCCCGGAGTCAGCGGACGACGCAGCGGATGGCAAGAAGGAATATACTGACTCAGGTCAGAAATCGGAACTGGAGGAAGACCGGGATAGGTCAAGCTCCAGAGCATCCTCAAGGTCCTCATCCAGACCTCCCAGACCTCCTAGACCTCCCAGACCGGACAGAGAGACATCGGCCTGGACCCAGGTTACAGGGCGACGAGAGTCCTGAATGGACCTGAAAGAGAGAAAAGAAATTAGTCCTCTGTGGACTGTATCTGTGATGTCCTGCGAGGCCTACGGACAGGGTCACACGATAGGTCAAGCTCCAGAGCATCCTCAAGGTCCTCATCTTGACCTCCCAGACCTCCCAGACCTCCCAGACCTCCCAGACCTCCTAGACCTCCCAGACCGGACAGAGAGACATCGGCCTGGACCCAGGTTACAGGGCGACGAGAGCCCTGAATGGACCTGAAAGAGAGAAAAGAAATGAGTCCTCTGTGGACTGTATCTGTGATGTCCTGCGAGGCCTACGGACAGGGTCACAAGACCAGGCCAACCACACGTCAATAGAGGACTGCTGCTACAATTCTCGGGGACCCGTGGGGGTCGCCCGAGAAGTGACAAATCAACCTACCTCAAACTATGGGAGAGATCCAAGAGGTCAGAGGGGGCGACCCCAAGATGACCAAGATGACCAAGATGACAACAGCCTGGGTGCATCGGCCGGGAACAACAGATGCAAGTCTTCCCGCCGGCTACCAGGGTAACAAGGTACCGAGATGGCAGAGGGGGTGTGGAGAGTCACAGCCACGTGACCCCACAATCGCCATCTCGTCCCCCAGTACAGACGCTATTAAGACAATGGAAAATGACCGCCCAGGATGACAGAGTGGGTGTGAAGTGCCACAGAACAAGTGACACTTTTTGACAATGACATCCTGAGTCGTTCCAATATAGCCGTATATACCTATTTTTCACATGTAATCATATGCTTCATTATTCAATTATTCAATTGATGATGGACAATGATCTCACAGGATGGCAGAGTGGGTGTGAAGTGCCACAGAACAAGTGACACTTTTGGACAATGACATCCTGAGTCGTTCCTATATGACCAGTATAAATCTTTAAACTAAACTCTGGAAAGATAGCTCTATGATGGCTCTACTTATAAAAAATGGAACTGAGCCTTTAAATGTCTCCATAGAAGGGGCCTGTTGTCTGTGAAAAACTGTGAAAAGGGAGTGAACTTGCGGAATGTGGGCCTCAGGAGAGACAGAGACAGAGGAGAAAGAGCTGTAAAATGTTAACCCTTTCAGACGGGAAGGGGATTAAAGGTTGCGGGTTGAAAATCAGGGAGTCCTGAATCTATAGAGGGAAATCTTAAAAAACTATATAACAATTAAATGTTTAATGTGTACAGTAAAAGTTTTCATAAATGGCATGCTTATAATTAACTGTCATTAGAGAATAATACTAAAAGAATGATGGGTAAAAACTGTTTTCTGGAGGAGATCTTTTAGGAAGCTTGATAAGAAATCCTAGGGATGGCTTCGTGCCCGGTACCATGTCACGTGATCCCCACAGACAAAGCAGTTGTCTGTTCTGAAGGAATAAGGGACTTTCTGTTACTTAAAACCACTAGGTAACGAGAAGTAACGTTAGTACCAAGAAGGAGGAGCTCATACGAATTACGTATTGTACTCTGGTTTGCTAAAACAAAAATGACATCCCTGTGACTTCACTGTGTTTAGACCAATCGGAAATATTGTAAGATGGATATAAAAGGGACGGTTGCCCTTTCAAGGGCCAGACTTTTTTGAGAGATGAGAAGAATGGTGCTTGACACTGGGCACAAGCCGTGCATGATGAGATGTTCTGTTTTCTGCTTATTTTAAACTGAATTGGAAATTTTCCACTTCAGTCTCTTCTTGTAACTAGCTTTTTCTAATTAAAATTACCTCTTTATAAACATCCTTTGTATCCTTTCTTCTGACCAGACGACCGGGTAAGCATGAAATGTGTTTTGTCTTGTAACTTCACCCCATGCATTTTTGATTAATGATGTAAAAACTTTAGAAGTGGGGCTTTATCCATACGGAGGCCTAAAGAGAAATATGTCAACCACGCGGTCCAGTACTGTGCCTGATTTATGATGAAAAAAACCTCCTGAGTGTGGCTTTCCCCGGACGGAGTAGACGGAGACATATGAATAGAATGAAATAGAATAAGTGGCTTTATCCCTAGCTACAATGGGATTATCAAGTAAAGCCATATAGTGATAATACGTGTACTGTAAAATGGGATTATCAAGTAAAGCCATATAGTGATAATACGTGTACTGTATAATGGGATTATCAAGTAAAGCCATATAGTGATAATACGTGTACTGTATAATGGGATTATCAAGTAAAGCCATATAGTGATAATACGTGAACTGTATAATGGGATTATCAAGTAAAGCCATATAGTGATAATACGTGTAACGGATAAGGGAAATGGACCTCATCTGAATAAAGAGAGTCCTTCCCAGTGCAAATAAAATAAAAGATTCCGCAACTTCAATCACTCGACCTAAGGTCGATGACTGACGGGGGTCGGAACGGTGCATTCGCTATCTCTTGTCGGTCAGTGGTAACAACAACATTTTGTAGACTCGTTTGGTTCTGCATGTCAACCACCTCGCAGGACGCTGTTTGATGTCAAGATGAGCAGACCAATGAGTTATGAAGTTATCGATCTGACCTAAGACCTAGCGTGGGCATTCAACAGTAGGCCTGAAAGAAACGAATTACAGTAATCTAGATGTGATGAGACAAATGCATGAATTAGGGTTTCAGTGTCGGCCAGAGTTAAAATAGGGTGAATATTTTCGATATTACGGAGATGGAAGGAGGCAATTTTGGTGACATTTTTAATATGTGTATTAAATGAGAGGGAGGAATCAAAGATTAGATTTTTTATGGTGGAGCTCTGAGAGACATGACAAGTATAAAATTTGAGGGAGATGTCCTCAAACAGGCCTCTCTGATTATGGGGGCCAATGACTAACATCTCAGTTTTAAGAACATTTTGCGACATCCAGTTTTTAATGGCAAACAGGCAAGCCTCGAGATTTTGTAATTGGGAGGAATCGTTCGGCTTAATACAGTAGGTAGGTATAATTGGGTGTCATCTGCGTAAAAATTTAAGTTAATGCCAAATTTGCGTATGATATTGCCGGGGGGTAGCGTGTAAATGGAAAATAGCAAAGGGCCCAGTACAGAGCCTTGTGCGACATCGCATTGCACTGTGAAGGTCTCAGATGTTAAATCATCATAGACCACGGAGTGTGTTCTGTGTGGTCACCTGCCTTCTCTTAGGCCCCCCATCCATCCTTGTGTGTTTGTGTTGTGCTTGTCTGTTGTTTGTCTCACTACCACCGCCACTTAGTGTAAACATTTTTATTGTATTTTATTTTATTTAATTAAATTTTATTATTATATATAGTGGTACACATGTTAACCTTTCCGATTTTCTGAGTAATCCTTTAAACCACAGCCACATTGCTGGGAGAGCTAATGATTAGCATTTGTAGTAATTTGTGTCATAGTGCCAAAATGCATCCTATGTCAGAAGAACATAATCTATATCTCTGCAGAATACTACTTTGACTGAATATGACTTTATTTCACTGGTTCGTCTTACACCAATGATGACACAAACACAGAGAATACGTTTTCTTTTCATATTCCTATAGTTATTTAAAGGTCCCCTGTCTTATAAATGGCCTTTCCAGTGTTTAGCATTGTTTTCTAGCAATGAATCAAATCAAATTTCAAATCAAATTTATTTATAGGGCCCGACAACACACGTTAATGTCCCCATGGGCCGTACAGGTCTTCTTTAAACAAGTCAAGAAGACAACATAACAATAAGTCAAGAACAGAACAAGAACACCATAAGGTCCAAAAATTGTTTAGATGAATGCAAATAAATGAAAGAATGCAAGCACTCCCAGACATACCCCACGCGAAGGTAAGGAAAAACTCACTAAAACCTAACAATAGGGAAAAAAGCTCCACAGGCAGTGTGGAGGAGAGAAACCTTAGAAGGGCCATTCAAGGGGGGATTTCCCTTCTTAGATGTTGGTGATAGTAGTGTTGCAGACGGACAGTTGGTAAGCATGCACTCATGTGTGTGGTGAAACACAGATGAGTGCATGCAATAGCAACTGTAAATTTTGAAAAATTAAAGATAGAGCTAATAGCGATAGCAACTGAACATTTTGAAAGATTAAAGATAGAGTTGATAGCGGATCTATTTGAGGCACAGGGGCGGCGCAAAGAGGGTCACGTCCTCCCCGTCTTAGTCACGGGACATTCAACACTCCGGTCGTTGCTCAGGGACAGCCGGAGACAGGGAGATAGGGGGTGGCGCAGAGAGGGTCGCGAACTCCCCGACATCATCGCGGGACATCCGGCACTCCGGTCACCACTACGAGACCTCCGGAGACAGGGGGGCACGCAGAGGGGGTCGCAATCTCCCGGCCTTCGTCACGGGACGTCCAACACTCCGGTCAACACTCCAGGACAGCAAGTCATAGGAAGACAGGGAGACGGGACAGGCGTTAGACAGCTCATGAGATTGTAGTAGGCGGACATAGCAATAGATACAAGTGGTAGGCATATATGTGAATGGAGTAGATATATGAAGTAAGCGTATTATGTGAATAGAATAGAAGTACTTAACCCAGCAATGAAACCGTGTTGACTGTTAATCTGTTAACAGTCTGTTAATCAGTTGACAGGACCACAGACAGACGGCGGTGAATAACTGATCCAAGGCCTCGGAGGTGCATGTAGAGCAGTCACTACAAGCTTGGCCAAGACCCCGAGGCATCCATCACCTTAGTCAGCGCCAGGAGACGGGTACTCAGAGAGAAGGGGGGGGGAGGGAGGGGGGGGTAGGGGGGGGGGGGGGGGGGAGTGTGGGGGGGAGGGAGGGGGGGGGGAGGGGGGGGGGGAAGAGTTAGAGAGTTCCCATGTTTGTGGTGCTGCAAAGGAGCAGACATGCAGTACCCTGTAGTGCCATGTAGTACCCCGTAGTGCCATGTAGTATCCTATAGTACCCCATAGTGCCATGTAGTACCCCGTAGTATCCTGTACTACCCTGTAGTGCCATGTAGTACCCTGTGGTGCCTTGTGGTACCATGTAGTACCCCGTAGTGCCATGTAGTTCCATGTAGTGCCATGTAGAGCTATGTGGTACCATGTAGTACCCTGTACCCTAACTAAACTACCCTATAGTAAACTACCCAGTGGTACCATGTAGTACCCTGTACCATAACTAAACTACACAGATTAATCTAAAGGTCAGTCCCCGACCAGGTGAGATCAAGGTAGGTTGAAGGAGAGAGAGAAAAGATGAGTCTTAAGCAGGGATTTAAAAGCTTCGACAGAGCAGGCGCCCCTGATGACGGCAGGTAATTTGTTCCACAGGTAGGGAGCGCGGTAGACAAAGGCTCTGTGGCCGGCGGATTTCTTTTTAACCCTAGGGGTCGATAGAAGCCCCGCATTTTGTGAGCGCAGAGCACGAGCGGGCGAGTATCGGGAGATGAGATCGGATAGATAGAGCGGTGCAAGCCCATTTAAAATTTTGTAGGTGAGGAGTAGCACTTTAAAGTCAGAGCGGGCTTGGATAGGAAGCCAATGTAGCGCGGACAAAACTGGTGTGATGTGATCAAATTTTCTAGTTCTAGTTAGTATCCGTGCAGCCGCATTTTGCACGAGTTGAAGATTTTTGATGCTTGAATTAGGTAGGCCTGAAAAAAGTGCATTACAGTAGTCCAGACGTGATGAGACAAAAGCATGAATCAGGGTTTCAGCATCAGCCAGAGTTAAAATGGGGCGTATTTTTGCGATATTACGAAGATGGAAGAATGCAATTTTGGTGACATTTTTTATATGTGCATTAAATGAGAGGGAGGAATCAAAAATGACTCAGAGGTTTTTTATGGTGGAGCTCTGGGATACATGACAGGTATCAAAGTTGAGGGAGATGTCCTGAAACAGGCCTCTGTGGTTTGGGGGGCCAACAATTAACATCTCAGTTTTATCTGCATTAAGGAGTAGAAAGTTTTGCGACATCCATTTTTTGACGGCAAGCAAGCAGGCCTCAAGGTTTTGTAGTTGGGAGGAATCATTTGGCTTAATAGGTATATATAATTGGGTGTCATCAGCGTAAAAATGAAAGTTTATGCCAAATTTGCGTATGATATCGCCGAGGGGTAGCATGTAAATCGAAAATAGCAAAGGGCCCAGGACAGAGCCTTGTGGGACACCACATTGCACTGGGAGGGTCTCAGATGTTAAATCATTATAGACCACGCAGTGTGTTCTATCGGTTAGATAGGATTTAAACCAAGCTAGTGCGAGACCCCGAATGCCAACATGATTCTCAAGCCGACCTAGAAGAATCGAGTGATCGATAGTGTCAAAGGCTGCACTGAGATCAAGCAATAAGAGCACAGAGGTGAGGTTTGAGTCAAGAGAGAGCAGTAAGTCATTTGTGACTTTGGTAACCGCCGTTTCGGTGGAGTGTAAGGTTCTAAAGCCAGATTGAAATGATTCATTAAGATTATTGTTTGATAAATGGTCAGTAAGTTGCGTTGCGACGATCCGTTCTAACACTTTGGATAGGAATGGGAGATTGGAGATAGGTCTGTAATTTTTCAAGATTAGAGGGTCGAGGTTCGGTTTTTTAAGTAGTGGTTTAATGACGGCTGATTTAAAGGCCAGGGGCACCACGCCAGTAGACAAAGAGGTGTTGAAGATATTGAGTAGGGCAGGGCCTAGAGTTGGGAAGAGTTTTTTGATGAGAGTTGCTGGGAGAGGGTCAAACAGACAGGTTGAAGGTTTAGCCGCGCCAACCAGTTTAGAGAGGGCACTAAGTGAGACGTTTTCAAGGCAGCATAGCGTATGACTGGAATCAAAGTCAGGGGGAATGCCCGTCAAAGGTTGGGAGGGACTCTGATTGTTGAGTAAAGCAACAATTTCATCTCTAATGAGGTAAATTTTCTTGGTAAAAAATGTCATGAATTCGTTAGCCGAGAACGCATGGTTTAGGGCACTTGGTTGTTTCTGCGTAAGTTTTGCAACTGTGTCAAACAGAAACTTTGAGTTGTTTTTGTTTTCATTTATGAGCCTGGAAAAATAAGAGGTTTTGGCAAGTGAGAGTGCCTTTTTGTAGTTACGTAAACTATCATTCCAGGCGAGGCGGAATACTTCGAGTTTGGTCGAACGCCATTTATGTTCAAGTTTGCGACAAGCCTTTTTAAAGGAGCGCGTTTCCTCCGTAAACCAGGGGGTTCGTTTTTGCGGAGGACGTTTAATTTTAGGTTTAAGGGGAGCGACAATGTCGAGCGTGCTACGAAGGGCGGCATTAAGTTTGTCTGTAAAGAGATCAAGGGGGCCAGAGTAAGAGAGGAAGGGAGAGAGGGTGTCTGGTAGGCAGTTAACTAGAATTGGGACAGTTGAGGCGTTAATACGACGGCTCATGTAGGATTCTACACTGTCTGGGCGAGAAACCGTCAGATCAATTTGAAATTTGATGAGGTAGTGGTCTGAGAGAGCAGGAACATAGGGGGAGACGGTCAAATTTGACACAGTGAGACCGCGGGCTAGGACTAGGTCAAGGGTGTTCCCACCACTGTGAGTGGGTTGGTCAACGATTTGAATGAGGCCGACAGAGTCAATGATGTCGGTAAAAGCCTTATTTAGGGGATCTAGAGTTTTATTGGAATGAATGTTAAAATCACCAACAATTAAAATGTTATCTGAGCGCATAACAAGCTCAGAGATGAAAGTTGAAAATTCATCTAGGAAGAGGGTGTAAGGGCCTGGGGGGCGGTATAGGACAGCCATTACAAAGGATGCAGTGGAGGTAGGAATCAGACCGCCACACTTTCTGTTGGGTGGAGAGGGATGCAACAGGAGCACCTCAAACGAGGAAAACGTACAGTTTGCGTCTGATGTAAAGTTGTGCTTAGAGTCATAAATTAGAGCAACTCCACCTCCTTTCTTGGAGGTGCGTGCGATGTGGGAGCTACTAAAATTAGGGGGTGAGGCCTCGTTTAAGGGCAGAAAGTCATTAGGTTTAAGCCATGTCTCAGTGAGGCCAAATAGGTCGAGACTATGGTCCGTTATCAGTTCATTTACCAAAAGAGCTTTGGTTGGCAGAGAGCGGATGTTGATAAGGCCAACCTTCACACTCTCTGTATACTTAGCAGCGCGGTTTTCAGCCATGCGGGTAGGTTTAATCGCAATTAAGTTGGCATGGTTTATCGCACAAGGACGAGCTGGGTAAAGCGGAGCGTAACGGGATATTCTAGTTTTGATTGGGTATACAGGTTTAGGGGTAGAGATAGAAAGAGAGGAGTGGGGAGCCTGGTGGAGGAGGGACCGAGCAAGAAAGGTATAAGGATTGGCAGGGTCCATCAGTTTAGCATGACTAGCAGGCTCGCTAAGAGCCTGCACCCTGGCATGCTTGTGGGGTGGCTGTCAGCCCGAAGCTATAATCTTGTCTATATTGCGAGAAAAGAGAGAGGCGCCTTGCATGTTAGGATGCACGCCGTCCTTTCTCAGCAAGCCAGGGTGCCCCCAGAAAGAGGACCAATTATCCACGAACCCTAAGCCCTGTTCTTTACAGTATTTTTCCAGCCATCGGTGTAGAGAAGCTGTCCTACTCACGAACTCATCATCATGCCGGTTTACAGGCAGGGGGCCAGAGAAGATTACTCGATGCCGACTCATCTTTCTGGCGAGGTCAGAAAGCCTAACTATGTTGATCTTTGTGACCTCAGAGACTTTCATCCTACAGTCATTATTTCCGACGTGTATAACAATATGGTCGAATTTATCTTCAGTGGGTGTGATACGTGGGTTACCTTTTGCCTTGACTATGCTATTCGCCAGAAATCCCAATGGGGGTTTGTATCAATGGGGTCTGTGTCTCTAATTCTCATTTTGGCGGATTGCTCCAATTCAGTTGAGACCATATCCTCCCCCAGTGAACTACGGCATTCTGATTTGACTGATTTGACGCCCCCCTCTATGGTTGTAGCGCAACCATTCGCTTAACAACAGAGCGAGTGGAAATACCGACACTTCCTCAAGCGGGTTGACGTGGCGTGGGTGCCGACAGAGAGAGGCAGAGAACGAGCAAGCGAAAGACAGGGAGAGAGAGAGAGAGAGGGACAGGAGCACCCCACACACACACACACTCACACGCACGCGCGGGGCAGGAGCTTCTCTCGGGGAAACACACACGCAGTCGGGAGCACTCGCATATCACTGTCAAACTGCTGCAAAATATCCTTACGCACGCTCCCACGCGCGCGCCCGTATTCCGATCCATGCAATAATATTCACAGGGGTATTGTCATTTGAAACAAGTTCCCAATGCATTGTCCCATGGGATTATGCCCCCCGTGGGGAAATTAATTAGTATCTCCCTCCTCTCTCTGTCTCTCTCTGTCTGCCAGTGCAGACTGTGGGTGACTGTCACTCAAAGCGCTTATGGGCGGAGCCCAGCTCAAAACAGATTGAAATCTTCAAGTGGAAAAATGCTGCTTTAGAGTGATTAGAAAGGTTTTTAAGGTTTAAAAAAAAAAAAAAAAAAACGTACAGATGTGTTCCATAGACTCACAGGAATTGTGTAACATTGCCCAAATAGTGAAAGGAATAGCAAGACACGGGACCTTTAAAGGAATATGATGGATTGGGCAGAGCTGCAACAGCCTTTTTGGCTGCTTGGGGACTATGGGGAGGCAATTGGAGCGTGTGCAGCTCCTGGGCAGGTGTGCTTGGCTGGGGAGAGGATAAGGAGATGATGAGGAGAAGATGAGGAGAGGATGCAGAGAGGATGCGGAGAGGATGAGGAGAGGGAAGATGGGGAAGATAGCTGCACCTTCCATTAAGTACTGGCCTCCAACTCTGTGGAGTGGCCCTCCACAACTCGGTGGTGTGGCCCTCCAGAAGGGAAAAAGCCTATTAGCATAATCGGGCCTCCAACCCGGTGGAGTGGCCGGTAGGGAATGTAATGCTAAGCGCTTGCAGAGCAGAGAGCTTAGCAGAGCGTACTACGGGTATTGCACTACCACCCCTGCAGGACTTATATAACAGGAGGTGCAAATCCAGAGCCTGCAGAATAATGAAAGACCCCCACCACCCCAACAACAGCCTGTTCAAGCTGCTGTGGTCAGGCAAGCGCCTACGTACATACGCAACAAGAACAGAGAGACTACGGCTCAGCTTCTTCCCCCAGGCCATCAGAACACTGAACACTGAACTCTCCACACACAAGTACACATGAGCACACACATACACACACACACAACACACATGTTGCAATCGCTTTAAACAATCGCTTTAAACAAAATGTCACTTTAAACAAAATGGAAAGGTCACTTTAAAGGAATGAGGAATATAAAGGGTCACTTTAAGTAAATAACCGATGTGGTTCTTGTATAGTATAGTTTAGATATAGTAAGTATAGCATAATGACAGAGTTAAAACTGTATATTGTATAGTAGTGTACATAGGAGCCAGTGCCTTCTCAGGAATTTAGCATGTCTATTTTTATCATGCACATCTTATGTCTTATGTTCTTATTACCTGTTTTTTATGTCTATTTTATTATTAGTATTATTGCACAATCGATGCGGGCATGACCACCGCATTTCACTGTATGCCCTGGTATGTATGTGACAAATAAACCTCTTGAATCTTGAATCTAAAAGGGGAATATAATAGAGGTTTGGATGAGTCAGAGACCCACAGGAAAGTGAAGAAGAAGAAAAAAGATATAGCCAGCGATGCAGCGGAGAGGGGCAGTATGGTCGATCAGGTGAACTGGCCTGGTAAAGACACATTGCAAAGTATGGGTGGGGTTATGCAGTGCATGTGAGAGAGAAACAAAAGGCCAGGGCCCTCATTTATCAACGTTGCATACGCACAGATATGTGCGTAACCCGTGCTACAACCCCGGTCTGTGTACAACTGCACCAGACGTCTTCTCTCTCACTCTGCTAGTTTTCCTGTTAATGCTGCTGATACACGTCTTCTTCACAACACACTCTATCTTAGTTCCCTGTGGACTCCGCCTGTTCACCTGTACAGATCAATGCGCTCGCTCCCTTGACCGGGCATGCCTGAACATGTTCTGAAACATGTCTAGAGGGGCGCGCGCCCTGGCGCCTACGGCGTTAAGAATGGGACATATACAATAAGCGAATGATGAATACTGTTAGGCAAACAGATGACGTAAAGATATATATCTTATATATATATAAACAATATATAAGTTATACAAAATAATAAACGCAGACTTTCAGTGTTAATCTGGACCTTCAGAACAGCCGCCCCCTAATTAGTCCGAACCTAATTAGTAAATAAAATGTGGGGCACAGATTAATATTAAGGGTCAAGTCAACTTCTCCATAATGGGCTGTGGGGAGTTGGAATAATCTATAAAGTCAGTGGGTTATCGTCGTCGTCAGGGGGGTCAGGGAACGCAGGAAGCTCTATCAACTTAGCTACTGGTCTGGTATAAGTCCGCCCTTGGACGATGACTTCTGCCGCTCTGACCTTCCCATCTGAACCATTAATCACTCTGCTCACACGGCCGGCTGGCCACGTAGCTCGGGGTAGTGACTGGTCTATGATCATCACGACGGTCCCCACGGTCAGGTTGTCCCTGTCTTTCACCCATTTCTGGCGAGCTGGAAGGGAGGGTAAGTAGCGTAGGAGGAAGCGGGCCCAAGACTGGTCGGCCAGTACTTGGCTGTGTCTCCACATTCTCCGTCCGTTCATCCCGTCCTGTCTGTACACCGTCTGAGAAAGGGCAGGGTCCGGCCGCCCCATCAAGAGGTAGTTTGGGGTGATGGGTTCGATGTCAGCTACGTCGCTTGGAACGTAGCCGAGGGGCTTGGAGTTCAGAACTCCCTCTTCTCGAGCCCTCAGGTAGGCCACTGATCCGTACGCCACTTCTGAGGCGTCGCTGAAGACGTGCAAGTCTATCTGACACGTCTCCAGTCGCACGGTAGAAGGGAAGTAGCTCCGCGGGATGGCCACCTCGCGGAGTAAGACAAGTTCATCCTCCCACTCTCTCCATGTGGTGGCTAGGTGCTCGGGTATGGGGTCGTCCCAGCCCTGCTCCTTGGCCCACACTTCTCTCACCAGCATCTTCGCCCGGGTGGTGTAGGGGAGAATACACCCCATGGGGTCGTACTGGCTGGCGAGTGTTCGGTACACACTCCGCCGAGTGGTCAGTCTAGTTGTGGACGTCTCCTGATCCGTCCTCAGAGGTGTGTGTCGGTAGTGAAGCGAGTCCGTCTTGAAGCGCCAGACGAGGCCCAGAGTCATCTCTTGCGCTTCGCCTGGGGTGTGCACCATCCAGGTCTCGCTGCTAGCGGCCTTAGTTTCCGGAGGGAGGTGCTGGAGAACTTGAGGGTCGCTACTGGCCCACTGTCGTAGGTTGAATCCACCTTTGGCTAACGAAGCCCGTAGCTTCATTAGGATGCTCTCTGCCTCTTCTGGCGTGGATACGCTCTGTAGGCAGTTGTCCACGTAGAAACTTCGTTCAACGCTGTGTCGGACATCTTGTGGGGGATCCTTGGCGAGGCGCCGCTCAGTGCTCTGTAGGTAGTGGTGCGTCGCTCCCTTAGGCACATGCAGAGTGGGCATCCCTTCCCGCCTCAAGAGTGGGGTTGCGTATCTTAGCACTCTGTCGACCTCGACCCTCGTAGTCTTCTGCTCTAGTAGGGCGATGGCATACTTGTCCTCTTTGGACCGAACCATCTTGCGTTCGTTCTTGAATGGCAGCGCGTCTAGTGTCCATGGCCTCTCAACGTGCTGTAGGAGAGTGTTGTCTGTGTCGCTCGCCTTGGTGTAAAGGCAGCGTATGGACGTTGGTCGGCTGGAAGGCCCGGAGAGGGGGCCCTGGAGCGTCCACACCAGTCGGGTCTTAACCGCGGCTGGGCATCCTCTGGGTCCGATGTGGACTGCCTCGGTTGGGACAATGAGGTCCGCGTGGTCGGAGCCAATGAGTAGGGTCGGTGTAGCTCCGCTGATGAGCGGTATGGGCAGTTGGCGTAGGTGGTCGTACTTTTCCCTCAGCTGTGGGATGGGGTAATTGTAGCGTGACAAACCTATGTCGTAGCTCGTGAACGCCTTGCTGATGCTGTACCGCTTCTCAGGCTGGTCGATCGCTGCAATGGTGAACGAGACGTTTTCACCTTTGATTGTCTTTAAGTCTCGACGAATGGTACGGAGGGTCATGGTCTCCTCTGGACCCCGCAGGTCCAACTGGGTCGCGGCGGAGGCGAGGAGGAGTGTCTTCTCCGACCCGTCGTCGAGGACGGCGTAGGTGTCGAGTACATTGTCCCCGTGACTGAGGAGTACTCGTACCACCTTCAGGAGCACCCTGGAGCTCCCACTCTTCGCGGGGTCGATGTAGAGTACTTCTGCTCTCGAGTTGCTTTGTGGAGCTGGGTTTCGCTTGTTGCTCTCGTGCAGTGCTTCGAGGTGAGCGCCGTCACACTTGCCACACTTCTTCTTAAGGCGGCATTCTGCTGCCATGTGGCCGCGCGCGCAGCGGCGGTTAGCTTTAATCCACTGACTTACTTCGACGGTGGTCAGTTTCTTGAATGCGTCGCACTGTGACAGCCAGTGTTCGTTGTCACAGTATTTACATGCGATCTTCCATTTCTCCTCGGCGGGGGGGTTGTGACTCTTCTGTTGTGACACCGACTCGGCCTGGTGCATCACTGTGATGGGCCTGCTTTGGTCTTTAGCCCTCCTCTGTCCCTCTTTAGAGTTCGAGCCACCCCATGTGAAGGTGTCGATTCTTAGGCTGCTAACCTCCCTGGCTAGGAAGTCAGCAAGATCCAGCAGTGACTGTTCTGGTCCCTTCGGGTCACGGTAGTTTCGTTGCCGCCGAAAGCGTTCTTGGCGGAATGGGGGAGCTTCTCCAATATGCGCTCCACGTTGGAGTTGGCGTACAACTCTTACATTCCCTTCTCTCGTTGGGACCCGAGCATCCCTACTAGGGACTGTACCTTGACGGATAAGTCGTCCAGGGCTCGGTTGTCTCTAGCCGGGGGGAGACGTTCGATCTCACGTATCTCCTGAATGACATAATCCCACGTACGTCCGTAACGTGCGTCGAGGGCAGCCAGGGCGTCAGAATAGGGAGTTGGTGAATTGGAGTATGCCAGCGCTATTTTGTGCGCTCTAGTTACCTTGAGGTGCTTGAGGAGAATGGCATACTTGTATAGCTCGTCCTGTACTACTGACATGATTGTCTCTAGGCACATACGCAGCTCGGTGTACTGCGCTCGGTCTTCTCTTGTGAAGTCTGGGAATGTGGGTGTCCCAATGTAGGGTGCCATGGATGGCTGTGACACTGACGCACGTGGGGGGAGAGGCATCCGTGGCGAGTCTCCCTGTATGTTGGGTCGTTGGTTCGTGCTGGGCGGGAACCAGGGGGTGGGTTCCCAGGCACTATTCCTTGGTGCCGTCTGGTGCTCGAACTCCCCACTGGGGCGTGTTGGGGGTTCATAACGCAGCGTGTCGGGACTGAGACCGGGGCTGCGCTGAGCCTCCTGGTCTGAGATGGGGTAGTGCGGGTGGGCTTTCTGTCCTCCCTCGTCCTCCATCAGGCTTTGTAGTCGCTTGGCTAGCGGCTCTGCGACGTAAGCAGGTTCTTCCCGTAGGCGGGGTCCCATGTAGCTTTGTCGGGGAGGGGAGGGTGCCCTCGACCCTTGTCGTGATGATCTCCGGGAGCTCCGGGTTGAGGAGTGGGGAGTCCCATTTTGGAGCGCTTGCGTCATCATTTGTGCTTGTAGACGGTCTCGCTCCATGGTTTCTTTAGCCTGGAGGCGTCTCTCTTCCAGTCTGAGATGTTCTCGCTCACTCTCTCGTTGCGCCGTGGCGTCAGCCTGGAGGCGCCTCTCTTCCAGTCTAAGATGTTCGCGCTCACTCTCTCGTTGCGCCGTGGCGTCAGCCTGGAGGCGCCTCTCTTCCAGTCTGAGATGTTCGCTTTTGCTCTCTCGTTGCGCCTGGAGGCGTCTCTCTTCCACTCTGAGGTGTTCGCTTTCACTCTCTCGTTGCGCCTGGAGGCGTCTCTCTTCCACTCTGAGGTGTTCACGCTCACTTTCTCGTTGCGCCTGGAGGCGATCTCTTTCCGCTGAAGCGGTTATCGTGGCGATCAGGACTTGCGCTAGCCTCTGGTCGGCCTCGCTTGGGGATGACGCTGATGATGGTGATTTGGAGTTGGCAGGGCTTGGCGGTGACCTGGTCTTCTCACGCGCTCCGAGGTCCATCTCGGAGGCGCTGGTCTTTGTCTTCTCCCGCGCTCCGAGGTCCATCTTGGGGGCGCGGTGCTCTTTACTTTGGTGCGCTCCGAGGTCTATCTCGGGGGTGCGGCATTCTATGGGTATAGTCAAGTCATGCCCCGCTTGTCCCCCCCCGTAAGCTAAGTCAGTTTCACTTAAACTAGCTTGGGTCTCTATATCTGGGGTTGACAGGTCGATAAGGTTGGGCATACTTGAGCTACCAATGTTATCCTTGCTTAACGTCCTCGTAGATAAGCTAGGAGGTAACTCTACAGCGTAGCCCTCCAAGTGGGGAGGGGGCTGACGCTGGCGCCTAGGGCGCTCTAATGGGGGAGAGCCGATTGGAGAGTGTCCGCCGCTGGCCATGTTATCACTAATATTATCGTGGCCGAAGACCCCGGAGCCGACGATGATGTCCGACACAGCGTTGAACGAAGTTTCTACGTGGACAACTGTCTACAGAGCGTATCCACGCCAGAAGAAGCAGAGAGCATCCTACTGAAGCTACGGGCTTCATTAGCCAAAGGTGGATTCGACCTCCGACAGTGGGCCAGTAGCGACCCTCAAGTTCTCCGGCACCTCCCTCCAGAGACCAAGGCCGTGAGCAGCGAGACCTGGATGGCGCACACCCCAGGCGAAGCGCAAGAGATGACCCTAGGCCTCGTCTGGCGCTTCAAGACGGACTCGCTTCACTACCGACACACACCTCTGAGGACGGATCAGGAGACGTCCACGACTAGACTGACCACTCGGCGGAGTGTGTACCGAACACTCGCCAGCCAGTACGACCCAATGGGGTGTATCCTCCCCTACACCACCCGGGCGAAGATGCTGGTGAGAGAACTGTGGGCCAAGGAGCAGGGCTGGGACGACCCCATACCCGAGCACCTAGCTACCACATGGAGAGAGTGGGAGGATGAACTTGTCTTACTCCGCGAGGTGGCCATCCCGCGGAGTTACTTCCCCCCTACAGTGCGGCTGGAGACGTGTCAGATAGACCTGCACGTCTTCAGCGACGCCTCAGAAGTGGCGTACGGATCAGTGGCCTACCTGAGGGCTCGAGAAGAGGGAGTTCTGAACTCCAAGCCCCTCGGCTACGTTTCAAGCGACGTAGCTGACATCGACCCCATCAACCCAAACTACCTCTTGATGGTGCGGCTGGACCCTGCCCTTCCTCAGACTGTGTACAGACAGGACGAGATGAACGGACGGAGGATGTGGAGACACAGCCAAGTACTGACCGACCGCTTCCTCCTACGCTACCTACCCTCCCTTCCAGCCCGTCAGAAATGGGTGAAAGACAGGGACAACCTGACGGTGGGGACCGTCGTGATGATCATAGACCAGTCACTACCCCGAGCTACGTGGCCAACCGGCCGTGTGAGCAGAGTGATCAATGGCTCGGATGGGAAGGTCAGAGCAGCAGAGGTCATCGTACAAGGGCGGACATATACCAGACCAGTAGCTAAGTTGATAGAGCTTCCTGCGTTCCCTGACCCCCCTGACGACGACGATAACCCACTGACCTTATAGATTATTCCAACTCCCCACAGCCCATTATGGAGAAGTTGACTTGACCCTTAATACTAATCTGTCCCCCACATTTTATTTACTAATTAGGTTCGGACTAATTAGGGGGCGGCTGTTCTGAAGGTCCAGATTAACACTGAAAGTCTGCGTTTATTATTTTGTATAACTTATATATTGTTTATAAGATATATATCTTTACGTCATCTGTTTGCCTAACAGTATTCAGCATTCGCTTATTGTATATGTCCCATTCTTAACGCCGTAGGCGCCAGGGCGCGCGCCCCTCTAGACATGTTTCAGAACATGTTCAGGCATGCCCGGTCAAGGGAGCGAGCGCATTGATCTGTACAGGTGAACAGGCGGAGTCCACAGGGAACTAAGATAGAGAGTGAAGATGTGTAGCAGCAGCATTAACAGGAAAACTAGCAGAGTGAGAGAGAAGACGTCTGGTGCAGTTGTACACAGACCGAGAGCAGCGTATCGTTATAGAGAGCCGTACGGCTAATTAGATACAACTATAATATTGTCGAGCCATTATTGGCACAGTATAGTGACTTGTGTAAGCGAAGTAACGTGGAGAGACTTATAGTTGAACTCAGCGATGTTCTGAATATAACTATTTATCAAAGACTTCATGCAGGTTAGCCTAGCACCAAGGGCTAACTAGCTATCAACCATGCCAATGGGCGTTTGGACTAATAGCTATTAATCCTGCCATCGGGCGCTAGGAATACAAGGACCGGTCTGTACGAGACCCATTCTCCCAGCGACGACAGGATCATCCCACCAGTCTACAGTTCCTCTGGAGCCGGAGCTCTAGAGAGAACCACCGTCTCCAGCCACCATCTTGCTTTTCCCTGTACCGCTTCGCTCCGTCTCACTCCATTCCGAACTCCACCGGTTGGGTATCCGTAGTATAGGAACTATAGTTACCTCTGACTTTGTTGCACTGACATTCTATTATTAGAATCCCTGTCCCCGCGCAGTTAATGGAGTGTCCGCCATTTTGTCTACCTATACTGTCTGGCTATTAACATACTCCTTAGTAGTGGTTTAATCTAACATATCTAAATACAGTCAGGGTTGTGTAGCCCCTTAGCTACACTCAGCTTTAGGTGTTCACAGTCAGCACATGCTAGAGCGCTGTGCATTGATGGGTATCGGTCAAGTGTTTATAGAATTGAGTGTTGAGGAAAGAAAGACTAACGTTAGAGAACTATGAAGAGGCAAAACTTCCAAGACCTGCCACACCAAGAGCTGATGAAGCAAGCAGAGGCACTTGTACACACCTTAAACCATGGAGGGCAATCTGATTTGGATGGGAAGGAGTTGGAAAATTTGATGTGATTGATGACTTTGCAGCGAGGAAGGCCAGAAGGATTGCACTGTAAATGGAAACCAGTAGGAGCTACAGGCTAACCTTGAAGTGTGATGATAGGGAGTGGAATGTAAATAGTTCTTTAGACAAAGTGAATTTGTAATTTTTTTTTATTTGTTTGTTTATTTAGCATATTATATTTTGATTATATATTATATATGGCACCATGGCACCCATAAGAACCACCAGGGTTAAAAATCGCGCTGAGCCATGGATGCACACTGAAATACTGGCCGCTATGAAAACAAGAGACAAAAAATGCTCTGAACTTCATAAAAGTCAGACAAAGCTTTCCAAAAGCTCAAACAGTGAACTCCAAGCCCACGTGGTTGAACTAAAAATTCAAAGAAACAGACTAAGAAATGACGTAAACACCATGATCAGAACCGCAAAAAGAAATTTCATCAACGACAAAACTGAGGAAAACAAACACAAACCCCGCAAACTTTGGAAATTACTCAATAATCAACTACAGTAGGCTGCAGTAAAAAACTTAAAACCAGATTCTCAAACATAAACATAAAGACGGACAACACGCTCATCACAGACAAGCTGGATGTAGCCAATTACTTAAACATCTTCTTCACAAACATAGCCACAACACTGGTAAACAAACTACCCTCCCACTCAGGGCATTATGGGGTAGAAGACATAGTAGCATACTACAAAAACCTAGGGGTCCACAAAGACGACTTCAAACTTGAAATGGTAACAACTGATGAGGTACTCAAAAAATTTAGCGCCCTCCAACCTAACAAGGCCACTGGCCATGACAACATCCCCTCCAAATTCCTCAGAGACGCAGCAGCCGCCATCACCCCAATCATCACACACATAATAAACCTCTCTATAAAACAGGGGCACGTCCCCAAGGACTTCAAAATTGCGAGAGTGACCCCTCTGCACAAAAAGGGCAGCAAATTAGACCCAGGCAACTACCGCCCTGTTTCTATTCTTACCTCCATCTCGAAAGTCATGGAGAAAATAGTCTACGAACAGGTCGAAAAGTACCTGGCGGAAAAAAATCTAATCTACGAATTCCAATCTGGCTTCAGAACGTCCCACTCCACTGACACATGCCTCCTCTATTTGAACGACCACATCAAACAAGAGGTGGACGCGGGCAAATACTGCGGCATGGTCATGCTGGACCTACAAAAGGCCTTCGACACTGTCAATCACTCCATTCTAATGGACAAGCTAAAAGCAATTGGTTTTGATAGCTTATCAGTGAGCTGGATGCAATCCTACCTGGAGGGGAGAGAACAGATGGTAGAGGTAAACGGTACTCTACCCCCCCCCCCCTCACAGTGAGCTGTGGTGTTCCACAAGGAAGCATACTAGGACCGCTACTCTTCCTAATTTATGCAAATGACATGTCGTCAGCCTGTGACTGCAACTTGTTCCTGTTTGCGGACGACTCAGCCCTGCTGGTCTCTGACAAGAACAAGTTGCAGGTTGAAAAAACCCTCAGCTCGGAACTAGGCAAAATCTGCATATGGCTCGCTGATAACAAACTATCATTACACATGGGCAAAACAGAGTCCATTCTCTTTGGTTCAAATAACAAACTCAGCAAGACCGACGGCTTCTCAGTTACAGTGGGTGACAATATTGTCACAAGGAAAGACGAAATTACCTACCTGGGTTCCATCCTAGAGGCAAATATTTCCTGTGACAAAATGGCATCCAATGTAATAAAAAAAAGTCAACCAACGAACTAGATTCTTGTACCGGATCTCCTCTCTGGTAAACAAGAATACCCTGAAGACTCTGGCAGGAGCACTCATTCAAGGGTACTATGACTATGCGTGCACCTCATGGTACCAAAGCACCTCAAAGGCGCTTAAAACAAAATTACAAACATCACAAAACAAACTGGTCAGACTACTACTTGACCTGAACCCCAGAACCCACCTCACCCCTGCCCACTTTGACAACCTAGGATGGCTTAGAGTAGACGACAGAGTACAGCAACTTGCAATGGGCCTGGTCTACAAGATACACTATATGACCGGGGTGCCCATGTACATGTCAAAATACTTCCCAAAGGTCAGTGAATACCACAACCACTACACCAGAGGAAGCTCAACAAATCATGTTAAACCCAGATTTGGCTCAAACAAGGGACTAAACACGTTTCGCAATTATGCCACAACAATGTGGAACGCCCTACCCAAAGCTGTAAAGGAATGTGAATCCCTGCCCACATTCAAAACCGCTCTTAAAGAGCACCTACGGGAGGCTGCAATTCGAAACTGGCCACCGTAAATGCCCAAAACCCCCACCACCTCCTAATAGACAGTCTCCTCCCCACCACATGTATATATCCCCTCCCCGCCGTATGTATATTTCTCTCCCACCCACCCACCCCCTCCTAATGTACAGTCCCCTCCCCATCATATGTATATACTCTGTCAGGATCTAGGGGTAACAGTACTGTATATTTGAATACCGTTTATGTCACAAATGTATCAGTACTAAATACCTATATGTCCCTATGCCATAAATGTCATGTATGTTGTGTATGTCATAAATGTCTATATGAATTGAAAATGGGGGACCCTGATGGAAACAAGACTAACGTCTTTCTCAGGTCTGCATCCCCTTAACAATTGTATTGAGCCGTACTGTATTGTACCCATTCTGCAATCTGTTAAATAAAGTTTTCATTCATTCATTCATTCATTCATTCATTCATTCATTCATTCATTCATTCATTCATTCATTCATTCATTCATGTTTTGATATTTGTTTGGGGGGAGGGGCGCAGTGGTGAATCTCGCCTAGGGCGCCAAATGTGCTAGGTCCGCCCCTGCTGGTCCGTCAGCGAGGAGATAGCCCACAGCGGATAGCCATTAAATGCCATTTGAGAATATAGGCTATTAATGCAAAGCGACGGCCTATAGCCTATACATATTATTTAATGTTTTCATAAGCGTAAAGATACAACAGCTAGATTAATGATCAAGTTAGTTTACTGTGCAGGCTTTGCAGGGCTGTGCCATGTGCTATTATATATGCGCAAGTTACTGTTGCTTATTACATGGCGTTTTCACATTCGCCGAAATGCTTGCTTGTGATTGGTCAATAGCGCGCGTCAGAGGTCAGTTATCAGACAATAATGACCGCTGTGGGACAATAATGACCGCTGTGCGCAGCTGTTCGCAATCGAGCCCACAATAATGACCGCTGTGCGCAGCTGTTCGCAATCAAGCCCACTGACATCAGTGCAAACTGCCGGCTGCCGGGGAAGCTGCTGGGGGGCGGAGCGACGAGCACTCAGCGGAGCCAGAACCAGTGTTACTGTTGCGAGTCGATGTAAAATGAATTAGGTATATTGTTAGTAAGTTAGCCATGTAATAAGCGGGATAATGTATAGCTATACTCGATCATTGTCGCAAAATAATTGACCTTCACTGACGTTTAAAACACCTCGCCGAGGCGGCTCGGTATTTTAAACTCTGTCGGTCAATTATTTTGCGACAATGACCTCGTAGCTATACATTATCCCTTACATAATGAAGGCTATGGCTGCTATTATATGTAATTCATATAGGCTACCTAATACCGCAAACAAAATAGATTGTACTAAAAATAGAAGTACTATTACTATTGTACTTCCCTCTGCGTTGTGTTTGTGTCATCAGTTGATGGTTATCTCACTGTATCACCCCGTATTGGTACATCCGTAAACAGAAGAATCGACACTGGAAACGTGGTACCTTTCCTTGAAAACGTTATGTTTATTCCATAAACATATCCTCAAGATGGAAACAGTTCTGAAAGTCTTTGAAAAGTCTATTAAATAGGCTACCTAATACCGCAAACAAAATAGATTGTATGCCTCTACAAATCATATTATACCCGGTAGCCAATCGAACAAAACTAATAAAGGCATTCATATTCCAGCATGGTTATAATGACACACCAACGCCAAACAGTGGTTAACGGTCTTTATTAGTATTTTTAAGCTGTCCAGGCAGAATTGCAGGCAATGGTCTTAGGGAGTCGTTGATATCTGACATCACCGTGTACAAGTCCGACAGCCTTTTATTTATCCCATAAGGGCCCGCGTCCACCTGGCGCATATTTCTAGCTGAAACATGCAGGCAGTGCGCCCGGTAGAATGGGGCGGGGCGCATGCGGTGAGAAAAAGTTCAGAACGTTTCAACTCTCTAGGGCAGGCTGTATGCGGCCGCATAGAAAAGCTGAAAGGCGGTGAAAAAAAAAGCCGACCGCAGCGCACTTTCCACAGGCGGCCGCATGCGGCTGCATACACTCCCTCCCCATTGGAATACATTGAAAAAAGACGCGTGCGGTCATAAATGTGAGGCAGGTGGACGCGAGCCCTAACACGGGTTGTGTCTTCTTGGTTCGACAGCGCCTCCGTGAACAATCTCGCTCGTGGAGTTTCTCAGAGTTCGCTCGGGTTAGTCCATTATTTCACAGCCCATGGGGGGTGTTTCATTACCATATATGGATAATCATGCACGAGCATTGACGGTAAGAACAAATTGTAGTGACTACAGTATTGGTTCGTGTTCATCTTCTGACTATGTTGTGTAGTGGGAGGGAACTAATGATCTGGCACCGGGGCCAGAGGGGACATCTATTTAGGTTGCACTGGTTGTTATTCATTCATTACTGTGCTGGGATTCATGTGCTGGTGTTCTTGTTTACTGACGTGGCTTTGTACATTAAACAAGCATTACGTTACCTCCGTTTATTCCTCTTTCCTCCGGGCACTACACTGGTGACCCCGACGTGGATTTTTGTTACGGCGAATTGTGTACAATAATCAGCGAACGAACATTCTTTCAAAATGTCCGGACGAGGAAGACGTTCTGGCCATCGGCAGCCATCACCATCCCCCGTCAGGGAAGCGCGGGGTGCGCGCGCGCCCACGATCAAACTACCTGAGTTCTGGGAGGCGGCTCCGGCTGCATGGTTTGCTATTGTGGAGGCAAACTTCAACAAGAGCAACGTGGATGACGACGACGACCGGTACAACCACACAGTGGCAGTGTTGGGCAGCTCCACCGCAGCTCGAGTGGTAGGTTTTTTGTCTGATCCCCCGGCGACGAACAAATATGAGCGCCTCAAGACCCTACTGCTAGATACATTTGAACTGTCCGCTGCAGAGAGGGTGCGCCGCTTATTTGCTATGTCGGAATTGGGAGACGAGAGACCTTCTGCCTGCATGGAGAGGATGCTGAATCTGCTGGGGAGAGAAGACCCCATGATCCTCTTTACGGAGCTGTTCATGCGCACGCTGCCGGCACAAGTGAGGATGGCACTGGCCAACACCGACATCGTGGGCCCCCGCGCCCTGGCCAGGGAGGCGGACCGTTTCGTTTTGGCCATGCCTCAGCGGTCCACCGACCTGCTCGCTCCCGCGACCGCCCCGCCACCGGACCGTCGCAGGAGAGCGAGGGATGACGCCAGGCCTTCTGGTCAGCACGGTAACGCAGCGGGCCATTGCTTCTTCCATGCCACGTTTGGCGCCAAGGCCAGACGGTGCCGCTCACCCTGCACCTTCGGACCTACGGGAAACGGCGGGGCCGGCGCTCAGTAGTGGCCCTGAGCGCTGGCGTAACCAACAGGCTGCTCTTCATCCGAGACACCGCCTCTGGTCGCAGTTTCCTTTGCGACACGGGTGCCCAGTGGAGCATCATTCCGGCAGAGAGGTCGGATGTGGCAAAAGAAGAGCGCGGTCCGCAGTTGGCGGGTGCGGACGGCACGCCCATCCGCTCTTACGGCACAAGGGCGGTGGACGTATGCTTCGGAGGACAATGTTTTTCGTGGGATTTTGTCGTTGCGGCTGTCACGTTCCCCCTCCTTGGCGCGGATTTTCTGTGCGCCCACAACCTGCTGGTGGACGTGGGGAACAAGCGCCTGGTCAACTCGCAGACTTTCGCTTCCTTTGCATGTACGCAGGGGGAGGCCATCTACGGCGGGTGGTCCAATACACTCGCCGAAAGTGACCAGTACCTTCGGCTGCTCGCTGAGTTCCCCGACCTGGGCAAGCCCACTTTTTCTTCGCCCACGGTGAAACACGGGGTGGAGCACCACATTGAGACCAGTGGGCCGCCCCTCTACGCCAGGGCCAGACGCCTCAACCCGGAGAAGCTGGCCGTCGCCAGGGCGGAGTTTGCGCACATGGAGCAGGTGGGCATCGTTCGGCGCTCGAACAGCCCTTGGGCGTCTCCCCTGCACATCGTTCCTAAGTCAGACGGTGGGTGGCGCCCATGTGGGGACTACCGCCGCCTCAACGACGCGTCCAAGCCTGACCGCTACCCGGTCCCGCATGTCCAGGACTTTGCGGCGAACCTGGCAGGCAATCGCTTCTTCTCAAAAGTGGACCTGGTACGGGGGTACCATCAAGTGCCGGTGCACCCCGAGGACGTCCCCAAGACGGCCGTCGTCACGCCCTTTGGGCTTTTCGAGTTCTTGCGAATGCCGTTCGGCCTGAAGAACGCGGCGCAGACCTTCCAACGCCTCATGCACTCGGTGCTCCGGGACCTGCCATTCCTCTTCGTCTACTTGGACGACATCCTCGTAGCGAGCGCCACTGAGGAGGAGCACCTGTCCCACCTCCGAACCCTGTTCTCACGGCTCAGCCAGCATGGGCTGATCATCAACCCGGCGAAGTGTGAGTTCGGGCGGGGCGCCATCGACTTCCTCGGGCACCGGGTCTCCGCAGAGGGGGTGACCCCCCTCCCCTCGAAGGTGGAAGCTGTCGCCGCGTTTCCGCGCCCCCGCACAGTCAGCGAGCTCAAGGGGTTCATCGGGATGGTGACTTTTTATTATCGTTTCCTCCGCCACATCGCTCACATCCTGCGGCCTCTGTACGACGCCCAGAAGGGCAAGACGATGAAGCAGCCGGTGGACTGGACGGCGGAGCGGGTCAAGGCTTTTCAAGACACCAAGGAGGCCCTGGCCCGTGCGGCCATGTTGGCCCACCCCTCGCCCTCGGCGCCCACCGCTCTCACCACGGACGCCTCTGATTTTGCTGTGGGAGCGGTGTACGAGCAGTGGGTTGGGGACGCCTGGCAGCCGCTTGCCTTCTTCAGCCGCCAGCTGTCGCCCAGGGAACAGAGGTACAGCACGTTCGACAGGGAGCTCCTCGGGCTGTGGCTTGCTGTCAGGCACTTCCGTTTCTTGCTGGAGGGACGCGAGTTTACGGCCTACGTGGACCATAAGCCGCTCACGCACGCCATGTCCAAGGCGGCGGAGCCGTGGTCCGACCGCCAGCAGCGCCAGCTCGCCTACGTGTCCGAGTTCACCACGGACATCCAGCACGTTGCTGGGAAGTCCAACCAGGTGGCGGATTGTCTCTCCAGAGCGGTGGTCGGTGCGGTGCAGCTGGGTTTGGACTACGTCAGCATGGCTGCGGACCAGGCCGCCGATCCTGCCGTCCAAGCTCTCAAGTCGTCGGACACTGGACTGCGCCTGGAGGAGGTAGTGTTCGGTGACGCGGGGGCTACGCTCTTGTGCGACGTCTCCATGGGTCAGCCACGGCCGGTGGTCCCCGCCAACTGGAGGCGCCCTGCCTTCGAGGCCATACACAGCTTGTCTCACCCTGGCAGGAAGCCGTCCTCGCGACTGGTGTCGGAGAAATTTGTGTGGCAGGGGCTCAAGAGGGATGTGAGAGCCTGGGTCGACACGTGCACCGCCTGCCAGCGCGCCAAGGTGCATCGGCACATCAAGGCCCCCCTGGAACAGTTCTCTGTGCCCGAGCGGAGGTTCGACCATGTCAACGTGGACCTGGTGGGACCGCTGCCCCCCTCGCACGGATACAACTACCTTTTCACCATGGTGGACAGGACGACTCGCTGGCCGGAGGCGGTCCCGCTCTCCTCAACGACGGCCCCCGACCTGGCCCGGGCATTCATCTCGGTGTGGGTCTCCCGCTACGGCACCCCGGCTGATCTCTCCTCTGACCGTGGCTCACAGTTCACTTCGGAACTGTGGGCGGCGGTGGCGGAGAGTCTGGGGGTCAAGCTCCACCGTACGACCGCCTACCATCCGCAGGCAAATGGGCTCTGCGAGCGTTTTCATCGCTCCATGAAGGCCGCCCTTCGAGCCAGCCTCACGGCGACTGGCTGGACAAGCTCCCGTGGGTCATGCTGGGGCTCAGGACGGCGCCAAAGGAGGACCTCCAGTCGTCGTCGGCCGAGCTGGTTTTTGGACAACCGCTACGGGTCCCCGGTGACTTTATTCCCAGGTCGACAGAGCCCTGGTCTGCCGCTGCTCAGCGCGCCTTGCTGCTGGACAGCGCCAGGACTTTCGTCCCGGTCCCGACTACGCAGCATGGGGTCCCTACGTCGAGGATGCCCCCGGAGCTGCACTCGGCGAGGTTCGTGTTCATCCGTCACGATGGCCACAGGACTCCGCTACGCCCTCCTTACGACGGACCCTTCCGCGTCATCGAGGCCAGGGCCAAGAACTTTGTGGTCGACGTGGGGGGTAGGCCTGAGTGTGTTTCCGTGGATCGCCTCAAGCCGGCACACTTGGACCTTGAACTGCCCCTGGACTTGGCCCTGCCGCCGCGCAGGGGCCGGCCCCCGGTCCTGCCTCCCCTGCCACGCCGGGGCCGTTCCCCCCTGCGACCCCTCGGACCCCCCGCCGCTCGTGAGCGTCTGGTCACTGACCCCCATCCTGCTCGGCAGGAGGATGTGACGGACGCTGTCACACCCCCTCCCGCACCTCCTGACTTTACCTACAGTCGTAGGGGCCGGGCCATACGCCCTCCTCACCGTGAGGATTTCGTATATTGAGGTGAACACTGGGGGGGCTGGTGTAGTGACTACAGTATTGGTTCGTGTTCATCTTCTGACTATGTTGTGTAGTGGGAGGGAACTAATGATCTGGCACCGGGGCCAGAGGGGACATCTATTTAGGTTGCACTGGTTGTTATTCATTCATTACTGTGCTGGGATTCATGTGCTGGTGTTCTTGTTTACTGACGTGGCTTTGTACATTAAACAAGCATTACGTTACCTCCGTTTATTCCTCTTTCCTCCGGGCACTACAAAATGGTATTTATCAAAAAACACCTAAGGGAGACTGCAACTCGAAACTGGCCCCTGTAAATGTCCGAACACAACCCCCTCCAATGTACAGTAAATTACCAAGTATGGTCTTGTCAATAATCCAATGTACAGTGTTGTTTGTACAGTTGTACAGTGTCCCCCACCCACCCCTCCTACCCAACCCCCCCCCCCACTCCTACCCAACCCCCCCCCCCCCCACTCCTACCCAACCCCCCCCCCCCCCACCCACCCAACTGTAGAAAGAACGAGAGGTAGGCAGGTGGGCGTAGATGGGTATTTAATACAAGTATCTTACAGGGACGATACGTTACAGTCTAGTGCTATATGCTGCTAACCTGACCGGTGTTTTCTTCCTGAGTGACGTCAGAGTAGTACGGGGGCCGTCACGTCTCAAGCTTGTGTATCAGACTAGCACAATGCTCTACATCCTTCCTCTTAAGTTGTGCTCTAATGTAAATACTAACAATGCTCTACAGGCTAGTAGGCTATAACAAATTACGCCATGAAGTGATTACTATTAATATCTAGCATGTGGCTATTTGAACAAACCACAGGTTAACTGTACTTCAAGTGGTAATACACAACAGGTGTATAGTATGAACATCATTACTCCTTTTTTTTTTTTTTTTTTTCTTAACAGTCCTTGTGACAAACACTACATATATCTGCTGTTTGGCCTGCAGACGCGGCCTGCCCGTGAGATGTACGGAGACTGAGTGTGCGGGTTAGTCTTTTGAACAGTCTCTTGTATCTGGGCGTGTTGTTGAGCGTCTGCCTTCTCGGTGACAGGGTGACTGTTGCCTTCGGGTTGGCCAGTCGGAGGTTGGAGAGTGATATCGGGGTCGCAGGGGTCGCTGAGGTCACCCTGTGGCGGTTCCGGTTCCGAGACGGGAAGAAGGTGTCTCCGATTCCTTCTGTACTCTCCTCCTTCTGACTCCACGACGTAGGACCTTGGTTCCTTACAGATGCTCTTGATTGTGCCCATCCGGTCGAATCCACGTGGAGTCTGTAACCTCACTACATGTCCCTGGGCCAGTGGCTGGAGGGGCCTGCTTGATCTGTCATAGCACGACTTCTGAATGTTGCGTTTCTTCTCGAGCTGTGCTTTGATCATCTTGTTGTCCTTCGCCTTAGGAACCAGTAGTGTCTTGCAGATGGGTAGGGTGGTACGTGTCTGTCTTGACATGAGCCGCTCAGCCGGTGACCCAAGTGACTGGTCATGTGGAACGTTACGGAGGTTGAGCAGATTTAGGAAGACGTCTGTTCCGTCCCATCTGGACCTCTCCATGAGTTGCTTTGCGCTGCGCACAGCTCTCTCTGCTAGTCCATTCGCCTGCGGGAACTCCGGGCTACTGGTCACATGGTCGAAGTCCCAGGCCGAGGCGAACTCCTTGAAGCGCTGGCTTGTGTACTGGGCCCCGTTGTCCGATATTACTTTGTGTGGGGCTCCATGCACAGCGAAGTGTCTTTTCAGTTTTGTTATCACTGTGTTGGATGTGATGTCACGCAGCAGGTCCACCTCGAACCAACCTGAGTATGAGTCGACCAGCACTAGGTGGTGACGTCCATTCCACTCGAAGATGTCGGTCGCCACGGTTGACCACGGTAAGTCTGGAATGGGATGCAGCTTGAGTGGCTCCCTTTGTTGGTGTTGTTTTGTGCTGTTGCAGACGTGGCATGATGCCGTTTTCTCCTCGATATCCTTCGCCATGGCAGGCCAAAACACAATGTCCCTCGCCCTGCGCTTGGTCGACTCTGTGCCAGGGTGGCCTCTGTGCAGGATCGTGATGTAGTCCATGTGCAGTGATTTGGGAATGACGGCTCTTGAGCCCTTCATGATGACGCCATCGTCGATTGTGAGCTCATCTCTGAATGCAAAGTATTGGCGAGCCCCTGCCGGCAGTGTCGACTCCCTCGCAGGCCATCCGTGGTTGATGATGTTGCATATTTTCTGCAGGGTTGGGTCCCTTTCTGTGTGTTCCTTGAGCTCGTTCAGACGTGATGAGGAAATGTGTCTCACTGCCATGACCTCAAAGTCTGTCTTTTCACCACTAAGCCGGTCTGTGGTTTGTCTGGGAGCACGTGACAACGTGTCCGCGAGATACATGTCCTTCCCCTTCTTGTACCTCAGCTCAAAATCGTACCTTTGGAGTCTAAGCATCATACGCTGCAGTCTGGCTGGAGCCGTGTGTAGGGGCTTTGACAGGATGGTGACCAGCGGTTGATGATCTGTTTCGATTAGGATGTGCTTTCCGTATACGTAGTCATTAAACTTGGAGCACGCGAACACTACTGCGAGAAGCTCCTTCTCGATCTGTGCGTATCGCCTCTCCGTCTCCGTCAAGGTGCGGGATGCATAAGCGACTGGGACACCGTCCTGTAGACACGCCGCGCCTAGGCCATACTGGGAAGCGTCGCACGTGAGTGTGACAGGCTTGCGGACGTCGTAGTACATCAGCGTGGGTGGGTTTGAGAGACATTGTTTCAGCGCATCAAATGCGTCTTGGTGCTGCTTGTACCAACACCATTCCGTGTCATGGTGCGTTAGGTGTCGCAAGGGGGCTGAGATTTCACTGAAGTTTGGGACAAACCTGGCCAAGTAGTTTACCATGCCGAGGAATCGCTGCAGAGCCGTTACATCTTCTGGTGCAGGCAGCTCGCTGATCGCTTGCGTCTTTGATGGGTCTGGCTTAAGACCCTGACTTGTGAACAGGTGTCCAACATAGCCAACTTCTTTCAGTCTGAACCTGCATTTCTTGGAGTTGAGCCGTAAGTTGACTTCACATGCTCTGTCGAGGACTTTCTTGAGATTTTCATCATGCTCTTTCTCGCTGCTTCCTCCAACGATAATGTCATCGACTATCACTGCACAGGGGTATCCTGCGAAAATTTGCTCCATTGTGTGTTGGAAGACTTCACTGGCGCTGCTTATGCCAAAGGGCATTCTGAGGAAACGGAATCGTCCGAATGGCGAGCTGAATGTAGTCAGTAGCGATGATTTGTGATCCAGCGGTATTTGCCAAAAAGAGTTCTTGGCGTCCAGTGTTGAGAACACGGTTGAGTTTGGCATGTGCGCTGCTACTTCCTCCACAGTGCGCATTGGGTGATGTGGGCGTTTGAGCGCCTTGTTTAGGTCTCGTGGATCAATGCAGAGGCGTATGTCGTCTGAGTTCTTCTTGTGGGTTGCTACCATTGAAGATACCCACTCAGTGGGTTCTGAGACTGGTGTTATGATGCCTGTGCTTGCCATTCTGTCCAGTTCCATCTTAACCTTCTCTCGCATAGCGACTGGGATCCGGCGTGCTGGCCTGACGACAGGCGTGGCCTCTCGGTCGATTTTCATGGAGTAGGTGTAGGGGAGCCTACCCACCTCATCCTTGAAGAGGTCTGAATATTCCGAGAACATCTTGTGTGAAAAGTTTTCCTCGTCTGTCAGATGTAGCTGGTGTATCTCCTTACTGAGTGTGACCAGTCCCATGCTAAGGCTGTCTTGTAAACCCAGCAGCGTCTGGACGTCTTGTTGCACCACGTGGAACTGTAGGGAGTGGGACTTATCTGTTATGTAGCATGCTAGGGTTGCTGTCCCCAATGTGTGTATTTCATTTCCTCCGTAGGCAACCAGCCTCGCTGTCCTGGAGCGATCCACTCTCTCTTTGTATTTCACTTGGTTGAACGTTTTGCGAGATATCACGTTGCACTTGGCTCCGGTGTCCACTTTGAGCTCGACGGGGATTCCGTGGACCTGGACTCTGCAGAATATTTCACTCTTTTGTGTCGCTGGTGATCCCACAGTATTGACTGTGTTTGTCACTACTGTGACTCCATCACAGTAGAACGAATCGTCGCTGTCGCCTGACGATATTGTTCTGTCAACCTGGTTCACAGCGTGCTTTTTTCTGTATTGGTGCTGTGGATTGTCTCTGTGACTCCCTGGAGTGGATTTGCAGTACTGCTTGAAATGATTCATTTTCTCACATCCGTGACACTGTTTGCCGAATGCAGGGCACCTTTCTCGTCTGGGCTCATGGCTGCCTCCACAGTTGCTGCAGCTGGCTATGGACCGAGTTGAGTGTTCTGTATTTGGCTTCTTCTTGTAAACACGTTCTTTTATTCTGTGCCGTAGGCTATCTACATTGGTTGTGCTTTGCTTTGGTGCAGCCAGTGTCCTGGTGTGTTGTTCTGTCATTTCGTGGATCTGACATGTCTCCACTGCCTTGGTTAAAGTTAGTTTGCTGTCACGGAGTAGTAGCTTCCTCATGCCATCATTTATTATGCCACACACAAGTCTATCTTTGATTAGCTCTTCGCGCAAATCTCCGAATTGACAGCTCTTTGCTTTGATTTTTAAATCACTGACATAAGCTTCAATAGTCTCATCTTGTTTCTGGCTCCTTGTATTAAACTTGTGCCTTTCCATAGTGACGTTTGTTTGTGGATTGCATAACTCACGGAATTTCCTCTTCAAACACTCCGGGTCTTCTCTTGATTGGGCGGGGACTATTTCTTCTCCCTGCTCGTCATCTCCATCGTACAGGGCTGGTCCATATACGAATGCCCGTTCCCGTTCTATGGCTTCAGAGCCAGCCAGGTTTAGCAAGATGAAGGCTTGAGAGCGAGGCGGCTTGTCATAGTGTGCGGCAGCAATGAATATATCATACTCTTGCTCGAATATTCTCCAATTCTCCGCGGCGTGGCTGTCAAACACGAGTGGGCCTGGTTTGCGGAATCCTTCCGCCATGCTGAACGTGAGTCCTCGCGCGTTATTCCTCGCACGTTATATATACTAGTTATAGGCTACCTCCTAAACCTTCGCTTTTCACTTTCGGATGCGGGTTGACTACTGTGTCCACAACGTCTGACACCATGTAGAAAGAACGAGAGGTAGGCAGGTGGGCGTAGATGGGTATTTAATACAAGTATCTTACAGGGACGATACGTTACAGTCTAGTGCTATATGCTGCTAACCTGACCGGTGTTTTCTTCCTGAGTGACGTCAGAGTAGTACGGGGGCCGTCACGTCTCAAGCTTGTGTATCAGACTAGCACAATGCTCTACACCAACCACCTCCAATGTAAAGTCCCCCCCCACCCCTCCTACCCAACCCCCCCCCCCCCCCCCCCACTCCTACCCACCCCCCCCCCCCCCCCCCCCCACCCACTCCAGGGGCAAGAGTGCCTCCGTAGTTCCATGAAAAATCTCACTCTCTCCTGATCACAGATAGTTATCTTCAAAGCGTTCTGACACAGAGACAAACAGAGTGTGTGCTGCTTTCAGTTCCACTCAGTCATTATCCAATCTCCTTCCTCCCGTAGGACTCTCAGATCCCAACGTGACGAAGGAGCAGACCTCCAGAGAAGAGGAGCTGTCAGAAGAACACCCGCAACCGCCTGCCAACGGTTCCAAACAATAGACACAGCTTGGGACGCTGTGTGAGGTCATGGTGGTATTTCACCCAGAATCTACGGCGGTGCCGGTTAACTGATGTCAATATAAAATCACTGTGTGTGTAGCACAATAAAGAGGCCTTCATGAATGTAAGGGGTGGGAATTGGAGGAGATGGCTCGGGTTGAGAGAACAAGATTTAGTCATCATCCTTATTTCTTATTATGATTTAATAGTTATTTAAATACAAAATCGACATGCTGGTCATGTTTTTAGTATGTGTCATGTAATTTAATTGACCACCCTGAACACTTGTAAGGAATGTTATACTGTACCCGTAGCTCACCAATATCATTCATACAGTACATGAATTCTTTGAATGAAAGTGATGTACGGGTATTACATGTGTGATGTATTGATATGAGGTTAGAGCAGTTATTGGTATTGTGGGATTATTAGTGCCACAATAAAGCTGGTCCGTAGCACTGTGGGAAAATATATTTTGTTGTTTTTCATTAGAGATGTATGCATATACTGCATAACCAGGAACCTTAGAATGTTTGATAATTGAGTAGATCCATATTATGGTTTCCCCTATATTTTTGAGAGTGCCTGTATGAATGTACCCTTTGTATCCAAAGACCTTGAAGCATGAACATAAGCTTTTCAGTTCATGTAAAGTAGGTATTTCTGCCTGTCTGCACATAGGCTACTGTAGATGGAAAAGGTCACTTGCAAAATCTAAACAGTTTAAAAGTATAGGCCCTAAGTGTGTGAATGGAAATATGTAAATATAAAATGTAAATTCAAGTATAAAGTATGAATGAGTATTAAGTAGATAAGTTATGTGCACTGATGTCAAGAAAATAGTCTTTAGTGGAATATGCATACACACACACACACACACTCACATACACACAGTCTGACTACCCTCCTTTAACTACCATGACAACTGTGATAAAAGAATGAATATGAATATTTATGCAGAGTCGTACAGTAGGCTACTTGGATTTGAATATGCCATATTATATGCCTATTCATGAGTTGTATCATTTGAATACTGTTATGATGCTGGACTCTGGAGATGTCCTCGTAACGCCTCAATTAGTGAGATCTTACTCACACTCAAATGGCTCCCCTGAAAACACCATAGCCCTAACCTTAAAACTGATGAATGATTATCAACACCCATCCAAATGCTAATTAGAATGAAGGTTCAGGTGTGTACTAATTAGAAGGAAGGTTCGGGTGTGTACTGTAATTGGGGGTATTCAAAAAGAGAGCCGTGCTTGTTTCATTTAGCAAGAAGTTATTATTGAAGCCTTTTTAACATTTTTAGTCGAGTGATTTCTAGTACCAACATTTATAACCCGCACACCCGCAGTAGTTTCACGACCGTTTTGTTCATTATTGTCCCCTACATTATGTAAGGGATAATGTATGGCTACGAGGTCATTGTCGCAAAATAATTGACCGACACGGAGTTTAAAATACAGAGGCGCCGCGCCGAGGTGTTTTAAACGTAGTGAAGGTCAATTATTTTGCGACAATGACCGAGTAGGCTATACATTATCCCGCTTATTACATGGCTATTACATGTGAAAACGCCATATAATAACTCCATTTATTACATGGCGTTTTCACATTCGCCGAAATGCTTGCTTGTGATTGGTCAATAGCCCCCCGACTGCGGTCATTATTTTTCAATAATGGCCGCTGTTTTTTCAATAATGACCGCAGTGCGCAGCTGTTGGCAATCAAGCCCACTGACACACACTGTTTCAGTGCAATTAGACAGTGTTCTGCTGCCGGCGATGACAGGGGGCGGAGCGACGAGCGGAGCCAGAACACAGCGGAGCCAGAAGGCTGCCCGCGATAATAATAATCACTTTATTTGGGCTGACAGAGCCACAGAACAACTGCGATTTGTCAAATGAATTAGGTATATTGTTAGTAAGTTAGCCATGTAATAAGCGGGATAATGTATAGCCTACTCGGTCATTGTCGCAAAATAATTGACCTTCACTACGTTTAAAACACCTCGGCGCGGCGCCTCGGTATTTTAAACTCCGTGTCGGTCAATTATTTTGCGACAATGACCTCGTAGCCATACATTATCCCTTACGTATTTTGTCCCATTTGTTTTACAGTTTAGATAAATATTTCCAACCTCCGCTGCACTAAACAGTTGTCAGTTCATCATTACTCCACCCATGACATGTTCCGCAACTTCCGCCACGCTATATGGCAGTGTTGTTACCATAGATATATATATAGTTCTATATTATATCTATGGTTGTTACGGCTCATTGGCCAAGCTGTTTGCGACCAAGATGTCTGATGCAAACATGGTTTGTGCTCCGCCAGCAGGAGGGGCTATAGAGTAGCTATGAAGAAGGGATCCAGGGTGAAACAGTCCCCCCTAACTGTTTCCAAACAAAGAATGCTCAATGAGGTAGATATAACTAAGGTGCTTCACATTAGAGGCAAGGGAGGAAGGAAGGAAGGAAAAAAATATGGATTTTAAAATAGAACCACATTCATTGAAGATAATATTGTAGCTTGAGAACTATTTCACCATTTTGACAGTTCAAATGAAGATATAGCTAGTCTCCTATAGTGTATGCAGCAAGAGAGAGGGAGTGTCAATGAGAATGGGTTCCAGCACCCTGATCTACAGAAAACATGGCTAGTATGCAACCTCTTAGATCTCCCAGCATATCCACTTCGATAGAAACACCAAACAGCAACAGTACTTCCACTGGATCATCTACTGTTATGTAATCTAAACATGTAGTTCAGTCTCTCACACAAGGAAACGTAATGATGTAACTGGGAGAATTTGTTATATTTCACATAGAATTCTGTGAAAACTGGCCACATTTCTGAAATATGTATGTGTTTTTAATGCTCATGGAGCCCATTGAATTATTTAATGACGGGCTATTTTAAGACTGTAGTCAAAGTCAATGTTAACTGAACACATGGCCAGTGGTGCAATATTAATGTCAAACCACCTTTATTTCAACATGCAAATATCTGTTATTATTATTTGTAATTTTTTCCTGCAGTTGGATAGTTAGGATGTGGTATTTTCCGGGAACTATCATCAGTATGTTGTAATACAGGTATGAAGAATGTGGAATTATAAACTTTTGCTTTTGGACATTGAATGGCTTGATTTGTTCTGGACTTTGATTTTCACATGCAAGGTGATCTAAAATAGCAGAAAGACACTGATGACCAACATGGAACAAGCATCCATTGATATTAAATTAGATGACATTTTAGTGTCATCACACAGCACATTATACTCAGCTTTCTGTGTATGCTGAAGGTCAAGTTACCACATATAGAATCATGAGAGGTTCGCCCTATTAGTGACATATGCAACAAACATTTTAAGGTACACATTTTAAGGTATCAAACTCTTAACGACCAAAACCTGCACAGACTATAACATATATAGTCACATTGAATAGTATGACCAAAGTAAGACCCTCATCTACACCTTTTGTATACTGTTTATTTTACTCATATATTCAGATTCCAGCTTACAAAGATTCCAGCTGGCAAGACTATTTTATTGTCTATATACTAACACGTATACTATTGTTAGATTACAGTGTTCTTCAGCCTCTAATCAACTCGTCACCTGCTGTTCCGTGACTTCCCTCTGCGTTGTGTTTGTGTCATCAGTTGATGGTTATCTCACTGTATCACCCGGTATTGGTACATCCGTAAACAGAAGAATCGACACTGGAAACGTGGTACCTTTCCTTGAAAACGTTATGTTTATTCCATAAACATATCCTCAAGATGGAAACAGTTCTGAAAGTCTTTGAAAAGTCTAATAAATTCATTATTCTATCGATCTCTCCTGTTATCAGCAATTCTTTTTTGTTGCGGTCCAGTGGTTAGCCAAAAGCCTTCCCTGTTAGCCAAAGCTAGCTATCTCGTGCCTCCGGAGGGTGGAGGGGCCTCCCATCCCCCACCCTCCAGCTACTGCAGTCTCTCTGTCCACCTGTCTACGCGTCTGCCTCAAACCGGAAGAACTCACAGCTATAACGACAGGTTATGTATATAACCTAGTTATATGAGTACTGGCTAGGCGTCCCGCTCTTAAGCCATTCCGAGATATACCTCATCTCATGTACCTACTGTACACCATCAACGAAAAACAAATACACCCATCACCTGCCGGGCTCCGCCCCTATAGAGGCGTACTCTATAAGACATTAGGCATGGTCACCAAACACTCTTCCTCGCAAAAAACCCGTTTCCAGGAAAAAATTCCTCAAGGGAACTCAGGGCCGCTTAAGAGCGGGACTCTTAGCCAGTACTCATATAACTAGGTTATATACATAACCTGTCGTTATATAGCGTACTTGGCCATCGCGTCCCGCTCTTAAGCCATTCCGAGATATGGGGTAGAGCGGACGCGAGGCCCGACAGATGCACCCCCTGAGAACCCGTAAGCCCACATCAAGGGGTTGGGGAGTCCCGTCACCCCATCCTTCCTAATGAAGGGGGAGTGCAGTCAACTCCACCCGAGTGCGAGCAAGAGGGAACTAGAACCCCTTGAACACACAGCACAGGCGGAACCACGTGTGACCCAACACACAGTGGCCCCCACACACCCCTGCTACCATACCAAAGGACGGGAAGCAGGAGAGGCCACAGACCCCAGAACCGCCTGGGAGACAGAACCCCCGGTCATGTCCATGAGGTAAAACCTTACAAACCCGTATTCCCCGACAACGTAGAGGCTCCAGCGCAGTCGCTACGCACTTGGTGAATGTGTGGGGAGCCAGAGAATAGCCGAACGGCAACCTCTGGTACTCGTACTCTACGCCCTGAAACAGGAACCGCAAGAACTTCCTGTGAGGAGGGAAAATCGGGATGTGAAAATACGCATCCTTCAGGTCTATGGAGGTGAACCAGTCTCCCCTTCTGACAGCAAGCAGAAGGAGTTTGACGGTCAACAAGTTTCTTTAACAACATCCTGAACGGTCTCGCTACAATCATACAATTGAACGCGGACAGATCCAGTATAGGTCTGACCCCCCCCCCCCCCCCCCGTTTTCTTGGGCACCAGAAAATAACGGGAGTAGGCGCCTGACATCACGTCCTCTCTCGGGACCACGACTACGGCCTGCTTCGCCAACAGAGATTGTATCTCGTCGGTTAGGGCTGTCACTGCTTCCGACCCTGACAATAGGGTCGGCACCAAACCTGAGTACGGAGGGTGGGGTTGTGCGAACTGCAAAACAAGCCCCGCCTCAACGTTCTCTCTATCCACCCCTCCAAACGGCATTCTTGTCGCCATATGTGAAAATAATCCCACAGCGCACCCGCTGTCAACTGACGCTGGGCCGCAAGGAACAGTAGATAGTTGGCCCGGTCCCTCCCGCTGTGCGATGCACCCAAGGGGGGACCCCGACAGAAAGGGCCGGTTTGATACGGGAGAAGCTGCCATCAAACTGGTTGACACACACACCCCCCCCCCTGAACACCCCTCTAGCGCATGGCGAGGAGTTGTTCTACAGCTAGACACGCAAGGCGTGAGGACCCCATGGGTTCCTACACGCCGTAGCCCTGCAGTGATATTGCTATCACCCAAATCACGCTCGCCTCTTCTTTGCAGACCACTGCCGCTCTCACGGGAGTGGGAGGCATCAGCGTGACACCCCGCCTGGCGAAGGCGAGGCCGGGGTAACCCTTGCTGTGCATTCAACTGAAGAGGCCTCGAGTCCCCCTGCTGACCACTGTAACTAGTGGCAGCCGTAACACCAGGCTCACCCATCACACAACGTGTGGTGCAGGAGCCACGCGACAGCACAACATTCTCACGGACAGACCCAGGCTCAGCCATCAACTGGGTGTCAGCCCCTATCCCCATGAGAAGTGAAAAGTGGGGCCGCATGCGCTTCAAAGAAGGTTCGCGGCCCGCAACGATCAGAGCCCTTCTTCCGTTGGTGACGGAGAGGGGATTGAACGGGGAGCGGGCTGCTCACAGCAGAATGACGACGGCTTGTTTGATCCAAGCCGAATTCACCCAAAATGGCCGATCCCTCGGCCGCCAAGGTTGTCGGCCTTGTGGATCCCCGTTGACTCTCTGCCCAGGGTACCACTGGCGGGGGAAACATGGCCGCCTGTCGAGGGCCTCGCCACAGTCGTTGACGAGGCCGTGCTCCAACCTCTGGCTGCACAGCGTGAGGCGGTGTGGAACCCAGATCAACAACCGCCTGCGCCTCCACAGAACGAGCAAAAAGTCCTTCCGTGGAAAAAGGAGTCGTGAGGAGAGAAAACCTATCCTCTTCCCCAAGAGGAGAGTGCTCCAACCAGACATGCCTAACAACAAACGTTGATAGCATCCTAATCCTCCCCGCAGTTATAGCTTGCGACTGAGTCAAGATCTCTATAACACCACAAACATGTAACATGTTTATAATGTCGGCTGGACCCATAGCCCCACTACCCGACGTCAATGTGGATAGGAAAATAGCCAGCTGAGCCATAACACTAGCCGCCGCTACAAACCATCCTGCAGCAGTATACCACTCATCCGTCCATACTGCCACCCTCCGAGCCGATTCGCTCTCAAGCATCGGCCGGGTGGGACATCGTTCATCCCCGCCGGGGCACAGGATCAAAGCTACCTGGCTACGTAGCCACGGTACACCCGGCCTGCACCCTGTTGTTAGCCCTTTTACCCGTAAAAAGGGTAAATAAGACTGAGCGAAACCCCCCACATTAGCAACCGACTGACCTTCATCAATGAACCGGGCAAGAGGAGGGAAAAGCGGCAACGTCCCGCGGCGGGGAATATTAGAACGACGACCCATTTCAGCATTAGCATTAGCAGTAGCATTAGTAGCATTAGTGTTAGCAGCATGCTCCAGCCAGGAAACCGTCCACTGCAGTGGAACGTTCACCAAGCCACCCCGCCCCTGGCGCCGAAACACACTCCATAGCATTACTAACACCAACATCAATGCCTGATGACACAGGGCCTAACTGTGTACAAGCTGGCTCAATAGCCAAACCTTGCACGCTGCTCCTTGCTCTGCTGCCACCAGATGAGGAAACATCAGCATAGGCCCGACGTGTGTCGCTGAAACATGCCCCGAAGATTCCAGGGGTAAGCAAACCTCCGGTAAACATTCAACATTACGCAATTTCTCTAATCTTTTCATAGCACTAGTTTACATAGGGCGCTTGCGACCGCTATGATGGAAACGAAATAGAGGAAGAGTGTTTGGTGACCATGCCTAATGTCTTATAGAGTACGCCTCTATAGGGGTGGAGCCCGGCAGGTGATGGGTGTATTTGTTTTTCGTTGATGGTGTACAGTAGGTACATGAGATGAGGTATATCTCGGAATGGCTTAAGAGCGGGATGCGATGGCCAAGTACGCTATATAACGTCTTTCCCCTAGCAACGGCGGCCAGCCCTGTAGCCACGCCCTTTCTCTCGTTACTAAGTGATGCGACGCCAGCCACTGTTCTGCCCTACCCCCCTCTCTGGAGAGTCTGTGTGGTTCCAGAATGTTGATATAAAGCGCCTCTGTGGATGACCCTGGACAATGTCTTATCTTTGAGGGTTGAGAGCTCAGCTGATAAAGGCCCCTGTCTGCGCCGTCTGACTGGAGACACACACATACATACATGGCAGCTGTCCTCCTCAGCGTTTATAGTTATAATATCTAATATCTATAGGTTATAAACTAAATGCAAATCCCCGATTTCCTTCACTATGACCGGTAGGGCATACAGACCTTCATCTGCTCCTTTGTTTATACAATTAAATGTTCAGTTTGAGTTATTTTGCCTATATTTATGCCTTTCTTCTGCTACCCTGCCCATACCTGTACCTCCCCCATGCTGCTATGGCACCTGGATTTCCACAAAGGGGATCAATAAAGGAATATCTTATCTGATGTTACAGAGAAATACAGAGAAGTTCTCCCTCTCCAGGGGAAGAATGTGAAAAAGGCGATGACAAATAACAATCTGTATAGTCAAATTCATGACTCCAAGATGAGTTACCATAAATAAACAGTTTTTTTTACACAAGTAGAAGGGATAATTTAATATTTAATCCCTCCAAAAGACCCTAAAGATCTCAAGATCATGAATAACACTTGTTTTGATTTGGTATCAGTAACTAACTATTGACATCTGGAGATTTCTGGAAATGTTTTTCAGTGATAGGATGGCAAGCAATATTCTTCTTATTGAAAATGCATCTAGACAAACTATACAGTCTCAATGGGTCTCTAGTTCATGGGCTGGGTGGTGCTGTGATTAACCTAGAGGGCACAACAGGTAATTTGTTACAATGAGGTCAAGTTAAAAAGAAAATGGTGTCACTCACACTGAAAGATATATACGATATGATTAAGGCCAATTCTTCACCTCAAAATGTTGATGAAGATTGCAGCAATATTTCGCCCCTTTCCGATAAGTTACCAGGATATGATTGGATTCCCCAAGGCCTCCCGTTTCATGTGATACCACTGGCTTCACTCCATCTGTATAATTGAGTCTGTGCAGCCTAGTTAGTAATGTCAGTCCGGTTTCAAAGATAAAAATACTTCACAAATTTAAATACTTTATTGTATCAAATTTAGATTACAGATGCAATCATTATCAATTCAAATAAAGTTGAACCAAAATGCCCAGATGTATTTAATGTAGCTACAGTGATTTATCATCATATCATAGAAACAGAAGAACAAACAATTACATGGTCCACCAATACAAGAAATCACACCGGAATGTTTTACTATTGTTCTATTCATAGCCAACAAGAACCTCTCTGAATTCAGGTCTTAATTGGCGAACACATTGCATTATGTTTCATCATGTGGTTGATGATAACTGGAAGGCCCTGTCAAAATGCTATCCTGTGTCACAGAGAAGCACTAACATTTTATGGTTTATCAAAACTCAAAAGCATGGGTATAGTATTTCACAATGTATACACCTTTTCTTTGTCACCCACACAATTTTCCAGATTTACTTGTTTCTGCCCCACACTGTATAATTAAAGTTCCAATTACTTTTGCAAGCTGGTATTAGAGAGAAGAGTTGGTTCTTCCTGTTATCTTCCATGATAGAAATAATGCAATTTCACAGGTACTGAACATGTCTGAACACTCCTTGAACATGTTCAACATTAAAGTAATAACCTCAAACATTTTAATATGAATAAATGTCCATTTGTCTACCCTCTATTGCCAATTCATGTAACACAATAGTGATTCCACCTACCGAATACGCTTTTACTGTACATTTGCTACATTTCCTGTTTTAAACACTGGTAAACACAGTGAACATAGTAGAACATTTCAGAAAATAAATAGAAGCTGAAGCCAGTAGTTGGCATGATTCTTCAAGATGGAAAGCAAGTTCAGTGCAACAAACGCAACAATGGCCGCTTATCGCTGATAAATGTTGCCCAAAAAAAGAAAGAAAATGAGGATCTTGTGATTTACCAATTAAAACAGTAACTGCATAATAATTAGCCTAGAATGGAATAGTGTGCAGGCCTGACCATATGAAAAGGGCATCTCGTCTCATAGATCCATGGTTATCTATGATGTTATATATATGATGTAATAAAATGTTTTTTACCCACAGGATTTACTTTCCTATTTTAACAGCGGACAAATGAACCGTTCCCACCAAAAGTGTTGACTCTTTCCAAACGTTACAGGTGTGAAAATGGGTGGGATTGTCACAACATAAGACACTTCAGTAATACAAACAACGTAGTAAGGAAACTGGCAATGACTTGGTTGATGACTTTGTAGTGATACTTCTCAATTTCTCTTCTTACAAAATTATATTTAGAAGTACTTGTCACCATACTATTCTTATTAATCTGGTGCTTCTTTTTCATTTAGATCATTTTTCATAGAAAACAGGGTTTGGGGCCTGGATTGGGAGAAAGGTTTCTGTACATTGCGTGCCATGCATGCAAGAGGGGTGTTTTATAATAATTTCCAAAAAGTATTGTGTGGCAAAAATTATGAGTCATTTGAATGGGGGGGGGGGGGGGGGGGAGTCAGAGGGGATGGCATTGTTCTAAAAAAACAAACAGCGCAGATGAAGACATCGTAGATGTAACTGCATACTGTACCTGCTGCATTACTGCTAAACTGATCCCTGACACTAAATTGTTTGGGAAATGTAAACGTTATTTCTTTTCGGCTGTCAGAAGGAAAAAGCAAGAGTCTAGTAAACTGGTTTTGGCAGCCATTTAAAGGTAAAGGTGAGCAAAGACTTCTTCTATACCATCCCCTTTGTTAAAAATGAACAAATCATGTACTGAACTTATGCCCTGTTGATTCATAACGGATCCATGATTATTTTATTATTACAATACCTTTAGGAAAACCCAGCCCAGTTGTGCGCATTAAATGATGTGTTTAGTTTGAAATGTCAGTTGAACCAGATGCTCTATCCAGTCATTCTGGACTGGGACTCTCTAAGTTATGGCATTTGATGTGATAAGCAATGGTTATGTTATTGCTTCTGAAATGGAACTACATAGATATTGCAGACGTCATGGCACATATTCCACTGTGAATATCTTTTTAGAAGGGTTGTAGGTACAATAGCGTATGTCTTATGATAAGGCTGTGAGCTGTGGTCCTTAACGGTTATGTGAATGTGACATTAAGAAATACTCTTATGTTCTTCTTATCTACTAGACAGCACACTAGAGTCTGGATTAAAGTATAACAATGAAATGTTTCATTTGCCATTCTCTATCGCCAATTGATATAACACAATAGTGATTCTACCTTTACCCAATTAATGAATTATTTTACATTTGCTGTTCTTGGCTGTTCTAAACACTGGTGTTTGGTAGGACATTCCAGGGGAGATCCTCCGGTGCACAGGAAGTGATGCATTTTACATCACCAGCAGAAACAGCAATTTGTATGGAATGAATAGAAGACTAACTCAGTAGTTAGCATGAATTTTCAAGATGGAAAGCACGTCAACACAGTGCAAAACATGCAACAGCAATGACCACTTATCACCAATTAGCTGTCACCAAAACAAACAACAATGAGGATCTAGCAGATTACCACTTTAAGTTTAGTGAAGAAGGGGCTCTATAGAAAGTAAGTTTATAATACATCAAATGATTGTACCTTTGTGTAGGAGTTTGACATAAAATATGTACTGTAGCTATACAGTAGAAACCTTTATTTGCTGTCACTGAGGTGGTCGCTGAGGCCTGACTGTAGAGACATTGTGTAGCTTAGATAACCTGATGTTCCTGCATCTACTGTACAATGTTGGGTCTGACTCTGCACTGCCAAAAAATCTTCTTCTAAACGAGATATTCCATCTCGTTTTGAGTGTTCTCGTTGAGAAGTTTCTAAAAAAAACAAGTGACAATATCTTGAAATAAGGCAGACCACTAACCTTGTTTAGAGATAATTTAGCTTGTTTTGAAAAAAGTCTCTCACCTCACTGGCAGATTGTTTCAAGAAAAATAAGGTATTACGACACAATACGAGATTAAAATACTTGTCAAAATGATTTTTTTTCTTCTGTTTTGTTTTGTTTTTTGCAGTGTTTGTCGCCACAATCTTCGGTCTCTGCTTGGTGGTCTTGGCTGGCTCAGAGCGAGCGGCATCTTGCTGGACAGAAGGCAGCTCTATTTCTTGTTCTCAGGACTGGGTTTCTTTGCGTTCTCCTCTGCCAACTGACTCACGCTGGATGATGCTGCTGCTGCTATTGTTGTGTCTGCTGTCATGATGGGATTGGAGAGAGAAGAACAGAGAGGTGGGCAAAATGAGAAGGAAAGAAAGAAAGAAAGAAAGAAAGAAAGAAAGAAAGAAAGAAAGAAAGAAAGAAAGAAAGAAAGAAAGAAAGAAAGAAAGAAAGAAAGAAAGAAAGAAAGAAAGAAAGAAAGAAAGAAAGAAAGAAAGAAAGAAAGAAAGAAAGAAAGAAAGAAAGAAAGAAAGAAAGAAAGAAAGAAAGAAAGAAAGAAAGAAAGAAAGAAAGAAAGAAAGAAAGAAAGAAAGAAAGAAAGAAAGAAAGAAAGATTGATCAACACCAATAACCGGGAGGGCACACCTGCAGGCATTCGTTCTTTAATATTATCCTTTTTTCTTTAGCACAGGCAACTCCTTTGAGGTGAAATTCAAACCTTTGTAACATATTGATCTAGTTTCAGTGGCAGGTGCTTCTTCCATCATCATCACACTCGGAACCTTTTCCACGTTCATGTGTGGCAAGCGACCTCCCCTGGTTATTCCAGTCACTGAAGTGCTCTGGGAAGCGAGGATCAAAGCCACTTCACAGATGTTTGTCGACTCCCCCCTGATTACACAACGCCAAGCCGTGGATTGGTTACCAGACCTGAATAAACACTGCCTGGTGAAATAAGGATGATTGATCCCCTGGGGGTGAGGCCATGGGAAGAGATGTGGATGAGCTATAGTAGGCTTCCTGTGTGGAACCTTAGCAGCACTATCACAGGGAGATGTCACGCAGCGATACAAAGCTGAGGCTTACAAGATGTAAACAAATTAATGGGACCTGTAGGAAAGTTCAATGGGTAATTAACAATGCAATTCAAGTGTTGAAGTGGCTCTCAATGTTTTTGTAACTGAAAGTGATCTAAATCATTACAGTACTTCAGATGTAATGACATAAAATGTAAAATCAGATATCTACCAGACCTGGAAATAAATTTTGATTGGCAAGAAGCCTGGGCAAATGTTCGACTTGCGTCACGTAACCTGGACCATCAACAAATCAATCTTAACTATATTCATAGGACATACCGGCTGACTCCTATAAGAAGTGACCCAGCAATTATCAAATCTCTTAACACCACTCTGTATTACTGTTGAATGATGTTTTCGAGTTTGCAGTCCCTATACAGCTAAAGAGATTGGTTTTATCTGGTATCACAGTGGCTAAAAAGCTGATAGCATCACGATGGTTTCAACCGGAAAAAATTTGCCGGAAGGTCTGGATTCTTACATATCTCGAAGTGATTGATCTAGAAATATCTACAGCAAGAATTTTGGGTCTCAGTGAATCCAAAATTACAAGGTGGTTAGAAGTGGTGGAGAGAATAAAAACTAGCATTTGAATGGTAGTGCCTGGTTAGGAGCGAATGATAATGGTTGGATTATCCAAGGGGGGGGCCCGGGGGGGGGGGGGAGCGAGCGAGAGCATATGTGTATAGGGTATTAGATAGCAAGTATTAGGTGTATACCTTGTATATTACATTTATTTAAATGGTAATTTCATTGGATGTGCACTGTTAATTAATGCTTGTATATCTAATTTTATGTTGTTATGTTTATGTTTATGTGTTTGTTTAAAAAATATCAAAAATAATATATATAAAAAAAAAAAAAAATCAGATATCGTCATTGACTGTCTCGTTGACCCCTGTTCCTTCCAAACATGTTGAAGAATATGTTTGGAAAGATCGCAGAGGAGACCGGGATCCTTAGCAACCACTAAACCAGTCTTGGTTTGTATATTCCAGTGCACTTCAATGTACCTGCTGCTGCTTGTGTGTTGTTCTGTTGCGATGAGGACTCTAGTACTATGGGTACACTGGAACACCCCACCTCCTCCTCAGATAGAGGACACTCTGCTGCATCTATACTCTCTCGTGAGAACTCTGTGAGAGGCATGGCGGATAGTGTAAGAGAGAGATGGGGGTGGGAGAGAGAGTGGGATGGAAAGAGAGGAATGGATAGAGAGAGAGAGAGATTGAAAAAGAGAGAAAGAGAGAGAGAGAGAAAACAAAGATTAAGTCACAATCTGGATGTTCAAGGCCAGTTATTCTGAGTCTAAAGAAGAGCGTGTTCTTCAGCTAGAATGTCACGGAAGGGAGACAAAATGTTCCAGTTCTATGAAGGGAGAACCAACCAACCCACATACAAAAGGAAATGCAGGCCTGTCCAGTGCTCTCAGAGTAGGGCAATCTTGAATCAGGGAGAAATTATTTAGTCCAAAGGAGAACACTGGAGCACACGGATTCAAGGCAATAAACATACGGTTATCCTATAACCATAGTTATATGAGTAATAGCGGCTCTCTGCGCTGCCTAGTGGAACACATCCTATATCAGTCTAACTACTGAATACATTTCTCCACATGTACATATACACACCCATCTGCCTGGCCACACCCCCATCCGCTCCTCTACATAAGCAGGGGTGTGGCCATACTAACAGCTCCTTCCCAAGTCTTTCACCACCGAAGGCGAAGACCACGGGGTCCTCAGGGAGTCCAGCACAGAGCGCCGCTATTACTCATATAACTATGGTTATAGGATAACCGTATGTTATATGACGTCATAGCTTACGCTCTGTGCTGCCTAGTGGAACACAGGAGCTGAGCAGAGCGGAAACCCGACAAATGTACCCGCTGAGGCACCCCACAACCATCAGAACCGGGGAGGACCCGAGCCCCCGGACCCCCCTAGTGGAGGACGGGAGGGAATCGGATCCGACTGTGCGAAGAGGGTTTAGCAACTCAACGCACAGGGTGAGCAGACCGTGGGACTTACCTCCCCACAGAAGAATCCACGACTACACAGGCGCGCAACCCACATGCCACTAGGGAATGAACGGGAAGGGGGAAAAAAACCGTTACAACCCCTAATATCACGGGGTCAAGGTCAAAAACCCAACCCTGTGGCAAGGCCGTAGCAGCGGAGCGCGAAGGAGGACCCAGCCCCAGGAAGGGACTGGACCCCCCGGAAAAAGGGGGCCTGGTGAGGCCAACGACGCCGCAGCATCGAGACCCCACCAGGCGGTCACTAGTGACACCACCCCCCACATCGCCAGCGTATCGGACAGGGCCCATCCAAGAGCAGGCCCTTCCCCCCTACAGCATGCCGCCCTGAAGCACTCAAGAGGCTACACCCCCACAGCGGGACTAGGCAGCGCACCGGGGAGACAACCCCCAAAGAGGTTGGTCCCTCAATCCAGGCAACAGGTCAAAAGGACTCGACCTAAGCCTGGAGCACTGCAGACTAGACAGGCGCCAAAGGGGTCTGCTGAAAATAGCACCCCGGCGAAAGGGGCCTCCACAAAAAAAAAACACCCTCTAGAGGGGCCGAGGCAGAGAAGGCTGACACGATTGGCAGACGTCATGAAAGGTGCGGGGGCAGGCAGACGGGGTCAAGCCCGGCCTAACCCGAGAGACGACTCCGCTACCAACACACCTGGAAACCAATCACCACCTAACAGGAGGCGGTTGTTCTCAAGAAGAGGTTAACCCAGGCCAACAGGTCGACGAGAACAGGTCCGGACCTGGGCCCGGCAGACCGGGACGTACACAGGTATGCCAGAGGGGTACAAGAACCACCTCGACAGCCCCCTCCCAGCCCCGCAAAGCAGGAGAAGAGAGGGGCGAAAAAAGAATGGAGAAGGACCAGGCTCCTTTAGCACAGCGCAAGGTACAACATCAATATGGACCAAGCAATAGTGAAGGATAACACGCAGTGACATAACCACGAACACCTCCATAACATCAAACCCTGCAACGCCCGGGCCAACCCGGCATTTCCCCCCCGAAAAAGCACAAGTCCTTCAGGGTACCAGAACAGCAGATCTGCGCCCCGGCGGACAACGGGTTAACTGACCTGGTCTGGCGCAACCAGAACCAGTCCCGTGTCCCAATCACGGCACCATCCCCAGTCCTAAGAGGGGGGTAGGTACGCTTGTCGATCTAGAACATCACAGAGGGCGCCACCAAGACGTTCAGAACATAAAAGCACTGCGCCCGGTGGCCCACCCCAAAAGCGTGAGACCCCTCTGCCAATGCTCTGATCTATTCCGTCATCTCCCCCCAGAGATGAACGAGAATTCATCGAGACTAACCTAGTACACTGGCGCTCGGAAGAGACAAAACTCCATCCTAGTTGCCCCATAAAAACGCTGTTTCAATGATGAGCAACCAAGGCGCGCAAGCCCATGCATGGTTCTACACAGAAGCACCCAGGGCCAGCACTATGTACACGTCGAGACCCAAAACATATCAACGGTAATTCTAACAAGAACCCAGATAACGTTCCCTCCAAGCCGCCTGGGAGAGCGGCAGGAAGCTGGCCAAGACACAGATATGGGTCCCATATGACGCGTCCGAGGGAAAACACCCCTGTCAACCCTGCCCTGTATAAAAGAGAGGAGACAGGGAACCCCCAGAGAGACTTCCCACATGAGTAATAATTGAAAAGATATATGTAACATTGAGCTACGTGACCAAGCTCAAGACATATGCAACAGAGCGCAGAGCAGAACTTCTTTTTAAGTTCTCACGCACCGCATAACTCATCTTGACAATAACAGAGGTCCACAACATGGGGCCTGAAAAGAACTCACGGAAGTCTCACAACCAATAGAAACGCGGCCAGTGACGTACTCTATGGCGGGGGGAATTCCGTGACCCACCTGCCCAAATATGGCGTGGGACCAGGGAACTCCCTCTCCATCCCTACCCTGTGACGCGCTGACCCAGCAGCGTGACAGGAAGCCCGAAGGACAGGAGGTCCAACCCCCTGACCAATCAGAAAAAAGGGGAGGGAGGGGCAGGGGAAAACCGGGGAAACCCACCCCTCACCACCTTACCCCTGATACGACGCCAATGCTGTAGAGTAAGCTTTACATCATGCACGCCAGCACAGCCGAAGACCTTGTTTGAACAGGCACAGCCCTGCTCATGTGTGAAAAAAAATTGCCACTTGTTATTGTCATCACAAGCTGAGAGAGGGACTCATCCCTCAATCACATGCCACTATGCACAGCATTGTAGGGTAACCCAGCCAGTTGTGGGCTCAGCCACGTTGTCTAACGTTACATGAACACACACAACTTCTCATCATACAACAAAAACCCAGTTCATTTTCACTCACGTAAAAAACAACACTGTTTCTAGGTAAAGAGAAAAGCACAAGCTTTGGCCAATGCTACCCAAGCTATACAAGCGACCAAGACAATTCACACACAGCACATGTCATATCTCCAAATGTAGTGAAGTAACATATGTTTTGCATGGAAAAAACATCGTTATTAACAAAACATTCGGGAGGGGAAGGAAGGAAGAGTGGGGTAATGTCCACCTTACCTGCACCAACGAACGCAGGGCAAAAGGCCGCAACACAGGTCCCCACGTTGACGAAAGGCCTCTCGCTGGCGGGGCAAAAAGAAGCTATGGCCGGAGCCTCGCTCCGGTGAGACGCCCCCCTCCTGCAGCCGGTCATGGTGCAGGCCTGACTACATCTTCTGTCAAAGATGATGTCGTAGTCAGAGTGCCAGGGCCTGCTATTCCCACGGCTAATGTCAATGGTTGTAGCACAAGCTAACAGCTAACTCTAGGCTAACTGATAGCATCAAGCTAACGTTCCCAGCCGAGCGAAAACGGGCAGCCAACGTCGTAGCTAAACAGCTAACTGGCTAACAGTTAGCTCAACCCGGCTAAGAAGCAAGCTAAGCGGCTACCACTGAAAAACTATACAACGTGAGAAAAGCAATACAGGCCAACACTTCAGACAGCCGCTGTCTTTCCCTCTTCTCATCCGAAGAGAGAAGGGAAAAAGAAGGCAATACACGTCCCACTACAGCAGACCTGGGCATTGTACGGCCCGCGGGCCGTAATTCTGACTGGCCCGCGAAAGATTACATGATAATAAAAAAAAAATACAAAAAAAAAAGATTTTTTTTTTTTTATTTTTTTTTTGTCAACGTTCACACGCACAATATACGCTTACCTAGGATTTGACTTGATTCAACAACAAAGCAGTCGGGGCAAGCCGAAAACGGTCGAAAGTGTGGTTATTTGAAGTTTGGATTTTTTTTCACAACTGAAGTAGGTAGATTAAATTTTTAGAGACTAAAGTACAGAAAAAAGGTACCGTTGGGTACCGGTATCGATTCACAGGTACCGGTACCGTATCGGTTCAAATGTGAACGGTACCCATCCCTACTGAACACACAACTGCAGGGCAAGGGCATTTTTGCTCATGAAATGCATAGCCATGTGAAAGCCTTCATGACAAAGTTGCAATTAATTTCAAGGCAACTAGGCAGCAACAATCTCAAACACATGAAAACCCTGAAAGAAGTCAAACCATCAGCTGATCACCGGCACAGGTACTCATCCATGTTGGGAGCACTGCATGATGAATTTTCAAGGCGTTTTCAAGATTTAAAAAAGGTTGAGGATGAAATGCAGCTGGTTTCCTCTCCCTTTACCTGCAGTGTTGATAGTTGTTCAGCTTGAACTCATTGACCTGCAGTCTGATTCACTACTGAAAGAGCACTTTAAGTCAGCATCACTGCTAGAGTTCTACTCTGCTCTCAAGGAGGAGAACTTTCCAAACATGAGGAGACATGCTCAGAAGATGTTGGTTCTCTTTGGATCCACCTACATATGTGAACAGACATTCTCAGTCATGACGTTTACCAAGTCCAGGTACAGATCCTCTCTCACTGATGAACATCTGGCAGCTGTGCTTCGCATCTCCACCTCAGACATGCAACCTGACTTTGATGGACTTGTTAAAGCTCAACAGAAACTGGATTTCTCACACTGAATGAAAAAAAAAGAACTGAAGAACACTCAAATGTGGAAATATAACAAGTGAAATGGGACACTTGATCTTTTTTTTCCTTTGTTTTGCACAGTTCTGAAAACGTTTAATATAGGCATGTAAAGTAAAAAAGGCTACAAAACTGGGACACTTTTCTTTACACAGTTCAGTGACATGTCTTGTTTATTTTTGCTATAAGATGATGTGATGTCTTTAGAAAGCTAAGAAAATCCTTGTTTCAATAGTATATGAAACTCAAAATGCCCTTTGTTATTAATGTTTCACATTTTGTTTATCATTTTGGAAATAAATTATATTTGAATAAATTATATTTTTGAAAGCTAACCTCACCTTTTAATTGCCAAATAATAACATACACTCTTACCAGGGGTCAAAACAAAGCCATTTACTCATTTTTATATAGAAATAAAATGTATATTATGCATAATTGAGTTTGGAATTTTGGCCCGGCCCTCCAACATATTTTCAGTTGCTCATTCGGCCCCCTGGGAAAAATAATTGCCCACCCCTGCACTACAGAATGGTGTTTACCATAGCGGTGCCGGCAACAAGTCCCTCGCGGACTATAGCCGACTTGAGCATAAGATAAGATAAAATATTCCTTTATTAATCCCCTTGGGGAAATTCCAGTGACACACACATACAGCTCATCGTCTCATTAAAATAACAACATCACAATCATAAATGTTTTACAGTAACAACGGCACAGCATAAATTCACACAGACATGTACATTTATTGACACATGTCATCTACAGAATGCCTGAGACGCCATATGCGATAGTCAGGCTGCAACAACAACAAAGTAGTTGAAAACAAAGTGTCGTCGCGCCAGGTGGCGGGAGGGAGGGAGGAAAAGATAGTCCAGAGGGAGGGGGCGGACGGGCGGGATCGGGAGACAGTCTTAGGTTCCCCTTCTACAACGCGCATACTAGTTGGCAGCCGTCCAGAAAAATTCTTACGCCGCTAGGCATACACACAGGAGGGGGGGGGTCTGGGTAGGGATTGGGGGTGGGGGGGGAGTGCCGAGCCAGATCTGGTGGGGGAGGTGAGATGTTGGGTACGGAACGGCGAGTCCCTGTTCTTATCTTGACTGACTCCCCGGCGTGGCCTCGTGCACAGACCTTGAGCATTCTTCATTCTGCAGCAGACTTGAGAGTGTGGGGGGGGGGGGGGGGGGTGCAGTAGTAGACAATGATTCCTGAAAGCACCAATTTGACTCAAATTCTATTTGTCGCGCTTTTAATGTCCTACGCGACCCCCAGCAAGACTTGACCTCTCAATTGTTCATCAGATGAATGGACAGCGAGTCTTTTAACAAGTTCCATGTGGGAGACTTCCAGTCCTGACAGCGGTCCACACGGTTATCATCCTTTTGTTCGTCTCTTTTCCAGATTATTCTTGTACAGATCCAGATCCAGATAGCGATCGCTCCCAAACCGATCAGCATGATTGTGAGGATGTACAAATCCTCAACATCCTCAATTTCAAGAGAATAAAGGGAGATTGAGCCCCATTTATTCCAACTGTCAATCGCAAAGCCCGCTTGAAATGTCCCGACTGGACTCTGCTTCCTTGAAGAGAAAATTCGATCAATCGCTGCAAATGACCAGTTTACTAGTTGATCCACAGTGGGTATCCGTTTGTCCAGAGACCCGGGGAATTGAACCGCAGATTCGGAATCACGGACCAAGGAAAACAAAGCTCTCGATGAGGAGCTCATGTTAACGTGGGCATCAAACCAGAACCCCCTCCACGCCGCTAAGTGGCAGCGAAAAAGCATACCAGCCTGGAGCCGGACCTTCGTATGCTGTGTAGTTGTTCCCCCCACAACCAACACACCTGGCGCCCGCATTGCAAAAACATCACCCGCCCCAGAGAGGCCGCCAGCCCTCACACGGCAGAGCGCCTCCCAAGCAAAGTGTCCAACTGCAGAGCCGGAGGTAATGCCAGCGGGGATTGCTCAGCAACTCGAGCCCCTAATACGAAGCTCCGGTGGAGGTCAGAATGATCATCATCTTCTAGTCACTCCGATGGCGAAGACATTATCGCTGTATTTCCTCGAAAATAGTGAGAGAGAAAACAAAGATATAATGTCAACGCAGCTCCTTCTCTTCAACGTAGCTCCTTTCCAACTATTTTGGCACTAAACTCAAGTGGTGTATACAGACACTTGCCGGTGGTGAGAATAAGGAAGGAGCTGTTAGTATGGCCACACCCCTGCTTATGTAGAGGAGCGGATAGGGGTGTGACCAGGCAGATGGGTGTGTATATGTACATGTGGAGAAATGTATTCAGTAGTTAGACTGATATAGGATGTGTTCCACTAGGCAGCGCAGAGCGTAAGCTATGACGTCATATAACGTTAGTCTGTAATAAAATACATTTATTGCCTTAAATCCTCCAGTATTCTGCTTTGGACCAAACCTCTGAAGTTTCTCCCTGTGTTCCAGGTCTATGTCCATTTCATTCCTGTGTCATCATTCTGACCCAGCCTACATCCTATATATACTTATATATATATCTGCTTAGAAAACGTAAATGTCGAATTAAATTATTTTTTATTTCTCCACGTGGTAAATACACAGGAACGTTTTGGAGTTGTATTTGGAGTGTATTTCGTGACTGTAGGGGACTGTAGGGAACTTCAGGGTAAAGATCTGACCCACTTCCAGTGATGAAGCTAAGCTACGCTAACGGGGCGGGCGTTCCCTAAGCCTAATGCATGCAGAGACAAAAAAGGTATGTATCTTCTTGTCTAACTCCAGGGAAGATGTTAAATAAGCAAATTTCCCAAAATGTTCGAGTTTTCCTTTAAGTGCATGGCTCGTGAGAGGCTCAGTGGTCAATGATCTACCATTGACCATATTCACGTAGCAGCCATTTTTCTCTCATATCATGCTCAGGTTGAGATTCCTTTCCACCCTGTTTCGATGCATGGCATGCCTATTGCCTCCGGTAGAATGGAGCTCGGAAAACTTTACTTCATCTTTGAGATTCACTGTTTCACTGAATATGGTCCATTGAATCTAGAATCTCTAAACAATGATTGAAGTACCTCCCACCTTTTCTACAATCTGTCTCTTGTATCCCTCTGCTTCTCCTCTCCTTCTCCTTTTCCATCCTGTATTTGTCCCTTCTAAGGTGGGCCTTCTTCTGTCCACATGCTACACCTGGCATCCCCTCACACACCCTCCTCCTGGCTGTCACCTTGTCTTCCTCTTCCATCATCAACTCCTCCATCCTCCTCTTTTCTCCCTTCTCCTTTTATCCATCCCTTTCCAACCCCCTCCCTCACATCCTCCCTCACTCTCTCTGTACTTTCCATTTGACAAGTCTCCAGTCTCAAAACAAGAAAATCTGCCACAAGGGTGTAATCTCAGTTGTTTCAGTACTGGAGAGGTTTTGAGACAAATTAAAATGTCTTGGATTAAGAAATTGACCATCTCAACATTATTTTTTTGTATCCACTTTTTCTCCTTATTTTCAATTTTTTCTCCCATCCCAATTTCATGTATCCAATTCTCCCCTCCCCTGTCTTGAACGTTGCTCGACTATGCCCCCCACTGGTCGGTTGTAGAGAGGATAGAAGCCTTGCATCACGTGTTCCCTCCGGCACACGAGGAGGCAGTCTGTCACATCTTTTCGCCTGCCAGCGCGGACTCTCATTGGCGTGTAACGCATGGGAGGCTCACACTACCCTCGCCACTTCCTGTCTCTGCTGTGCAGGCATCTCCCAACCGACCTGTAGGGGTCGCTGTCCACAATGTCCAATCCCCACCCATCGACTTCCACCCGCTGACTCTGCCAAATGAGCCAGTATGACGGCCGGCCCAAGTCGAAGAGACTGGGATTCGATACCGGAGTCTCTTGCATTGGTGACAAGCGCAATCTCCGCTACGCCACCCAGCCGCCCCCCATCTCAACATTCTTATATTTCAGAGGCTCTAGTGGGCAAAATGTTTAAGTGGCATATGAAACTAGAGATGTTGGAATTCGTATATATAAAAAAGAAGCAGTGAAGCTGGACCAGCACTCTCAGGTTCAAGTATTTAATGGCAGCCTGAAACAAACAACTTCGTCAGTGTTATAGCTTTAACACTGACGAAGGAATAAGAATTCCGAAACATGTTTGTTTCAGGCTGCCATTAAATACTTGAACCTGAGAGTGCTGGTCCAGCTTCACTGCTTCTTTTTTATATATCACTTAATGGGATTTCAGCACCCAGTGTCGAATTTTGAGAGCGCGGTCTATCTTGACATTTAATTTGTATATATAAACCATATCACGTTAGCTTACCGGGAAAGGGGCTAAATATTGCTCCAAATTTAAGCACATTTTGACCATTTTCGAATGGTCAGAAATGGTCATGCACAAAATATGTGTAACTAACGGTATCAACCCAAAACCAGTGCTAAGCTGCATCTCAAATTAATCTTCAGGGTCCAAGCTTTCACATGGTGTATGACACCATTGTTGACCTTGCTTAACCTGTCTGCCCCCCGCAACCCCCCCCCCCCCCCCCCTCCCCTTGTACTGTACCTTCCATTTGACAGCGCAGCTTCTCGAAGGCCTCTGCGGTGACATCGTCGTCGTGAGGGAGCTCTTCCCCAGGGGGAAAGGAGTCTGGGCTTGGCCGGTCTGACAGGCAGCTCTCTGAGGAGCAGTCGTCCCCGCCTCCCTGCTGCTGCCTGTACAGGTGGTGCTCCACCAGGAACTGCAACTCTGGGGCAGCAAGGGGGAAAAGCGGGTGGGGTAGAGAGGTGGGATGGAGAGGAGGAAAGGTGTGGGGGGATGTGGTTGGGGGGGGTAACGGGAGGGGGTAGAGAGGCGGAAGAAGCCAATGGAGGAAGGAGAGGATCGGTGATGAAGGGTAGAGAGGAGGGGGGAGTGGATAGGGTGAGGGTGAGGAAGAAAAGAGAGGCAGAGTGAAGTGGGGTAGGAGGGAGGGGGAGGAGGAGGAGGAAGAGAAAGAGGAGAGGAGGGGGAAAGGGGATGGGAGAGAGAGGGGTGGGTAGGAGAGGAAAGAGAGGAAGAGAGATGGAAGAATCGGGAGAGAAGTAATGAGGAAAACATGATAGAATTCATGTGGAAAAGAGGTGGGAGGTAGTGGAGGTACCCAAGGGCAGATAGGGAGGCAGAGGAGTGGCGGGGGGGGGGAGATGAAGGGAGAGAGGAAGTTACGCAAGGTCGAGAAACAGAGGTGGTGACAGAGATGAAAATGGGAGGAAAGGAAGTTGGAAAGAACAGAGGAGGACAGAGAGGAGAACAGAGAGGGAGGGACAGATAGGGAGGAACAGAGAGGATGACAGAGAGGAGGACAGAGAAAGAGGGACAGAGAGAGGGACAAAGAGGAGGACAGAGAGAGGGACAGAGAGAGAGGGACAGAGAGGAGGACAGAGAGGGATGGACATAGGGTCTCATTCTCGAACGAAGTTACGACAAAATATTTCGTCTTAGCCAGATTTCGGCCTATTTAAGACATATTAGGGCTGGGAGTGGGAGTCCTCAAATTTTCCTGAGATCTTATTTGAGAGCAGGGCCCCGTTCCCTGTACCTGGATAACTGAGTTAGCCGGATAACTTTCGGTCAAGCCTGACTTAAGCCGGACCTTCCCATTCCCCGACGCGCGATTGTCTAAATCACCATGACAACAGATCAAAAAGTTTGAGCCTGGTCGAGAGCAGGGTTAAGTTCAAGTTAGCCGGATGAACCATGGCCACGCCCCCGCAAAGAAGTGACAGCTCGTTTCCTGAAATGATTCTCACAGTCTAGGATCTGCATTATACCATTCTGAATTACGTTTTTGTGCTCCATTCTTCCAGAGGGGGCTTTTGAAATGTAAAATAGACCCAAAATGCTGATACTAAATTCACTTTGTCCTAAATAATGCACGTTATATATACCGTGGCGCTCGCTAGGTGCGATGTACACATTATGTGGTTATTTTAACAACGCGCAGCATTGCAAATGTGAATCCCGCGGGGATATCCTTAATGATTGAAACCTATCGCTCGTTTGGCTCTGATTCCTTTCATATTCTCCGCTGTGGATGAGGAGCGAGGAAGGAGAGGAGCGCCTGGATTTTGTTTCATTCAAGCATAAAATTGAAGTGTCTATGCGTGGATTGTGGATTTTGTGTGATATTGTAACTGGGATTAAAATGTCTGATGAGATGCGCTGTTTGACGGATTTGAGAAATTGAATGAGCCGTTGACGTCACATTAATGCATTTGAGAATAAAGAGATAAAACTTCATTCAAAAGAAAAAATATTCTAAACACGGGTCTCTCGTTCATTAATGTATAAACAATGAATTTATCCCATCTGGCACAGTGGCGCAGCGGTAGTGCTCAATCCTGGCAACCGGGCGACCGGTGTTCGAAACCCCGTATTTCCAATATAATTTTTTGGAATATAATATTAATGATTATACGCAAAAGTAGCCTAGTTTTAAGTTAAAATATTATAAATCTACATGCATTGAGGATGTCATTCTTTATATAGCTCTCAACGTGCACCAAATTGAATTATTCCTACATTGCAAAAAGAAGGAAAAGACTAGGATTCGAACCCCGGTCGTCTGCGTGAAAGTCAAAAGGACAAAACGTCAAACCACAGTGCAGATAAATAAAAAATCCACCATACATCAATCAATGGATAAGAGAGCCGTATCCTTATTCTGAAACAGTTGAACTAATTATTTTCGCTAGCAAGATCTCATTTGATTATTCAATGCTAAACCTACTGCCAGCAGGAACGTTTAAAGAAATATAATCTGATTGATTGGGGTAATGAGGGATTTAAAATTAGCCTATAGATTATGCATTTAACTTGTCGGCAAGGCTATTGAGCCGCCTGCAATCTGTAAAACAATCAATCAATCAATGCCGTTAGAAGATCAGGATTTCTGCGATCTACACCTGCTGTCTTTTCAACTGAAGCGGCCGCGCGCACTTATCCAGAGTCTCAAGTCTGGTTTGAGTTAACGAGACTGAATCAGCGTTCCAGGAACAGGAAAATCCCGGCTTCAAACATCGGGTTAACTGAATCTGGATAATGGGACTCTTGATCGACTTAGTTGAACCAGGTACGGGGAATAGGGCCCAGATCTAAGAGTGCTGAGGAGCACACTTAAAGGGGAACTCCAACATTTTGGGAAATTAGCTTATTTAACATCTTCCCTGGAGTTAGACAAGAAGATACATACCTTTTTTGTCTCTGTGCGTGCATTTAGCTTTGGGAATAGACGCTCCGTTAGCATAGCTTAGCTTCATCACTGGAAGTGAGGCAGATCCGGAGCCTTACAGTGCCTTACAGTGTATAGTTTGATTGATTGATTGAAAAGTTTATTAACAGATTGCAGAATACACTGCAAATACAACTCCAAAACGTTCATGTAAACATGTTGTGACCTGTGTATTCACCACGTGGAGAAATAAAAAATAATTGAATTAGACAATTACGTTTTATAAGCAAATATACTCGGAACAATTTTTTTGACCAACCACTACTCTATGAGCGCAGCCAGTGATTTCAACGTGATGCCGTGTGTGTTTACATTCTCATTCATTCAAAAGATCCAAACCGATTGAAGTTTATGGATACCATGACTTGAAATCCTCTTACCTTGACGATTAAAAGCCTCCCCAATTTAGAAAACAGTAATCCAATGGCTGGTATTGTTATATACCGGACGCTCTGAGCTAACCGGAGCTAACACAGACCAGGATCGCAAAGCATAAATAATTACTTCCTTTCTGGGGTTGTCAAAATAAAAGTGCAACGTTTATAGCAGCGGAAAACGTTTATTTTGTACATTATCTAACGTTAACACGAACCTAAACTAACGTTACAACTAACCTAAAGTTAGTTTAGGTTTGTGTTAACGTTAGATAATGTACAAAATAAACGTTTTCCGCTGCTATAAACGTTGCACTTTTATTTTGACAACCCCAGAAAGGAAGTAATTATTTATGCTTCGCGATCCTGGTCTGCTCCGGTTAGCTCAGAGCGTCCGGTATATAACAATACCAGCCATTGGATTACTGTTTTCTGTTTTCTCTCTCTACGGATGAGGGCTGGCGCTGAGTCATTTGAGATGGCGTCGGAGAGAGGAGGAAGGCACGGAGGAGGGTTGGACCCGGTCGCTCAGAGAGAGAGAGAGAGAGAGAGAGAGAAAGCGGAGTCGAAGCATGGCGGGGGAGGGTCTGAGAATTGGGAGGAAGTGTGTCGGCGGATGGACGAGAGGGTGATGGCGCGGAGTTTGGAAGTTGATGTCAGAAAGTTATGCGGAGATGTGGAGGCGGTACCGGCGTTTAGGGTGGGATCTCGCTGTCGTGCTGTGTTTTCGGGGGACGGCAAGAGTTACTCGGGGGTTGTTTCCTGGATCGAAGGAAAAAAGTGCCGGGTCGAGTTTGATGGCTATAACGGTGACGAGGAGATGGATGTGGCAGCCTTGTTGATCTGTGATGAACTGCTTTCGACGTCAGGAGCTGGGGAGGGTAGTGAGAGCGAGGGAGGAGTCGATAGGGACGGGGACGGTCGTGACAGGGGAAGGGAGTCAGATGGTGACAGTATGGAGGGGGGTGAGAGCGGGGGAGAAGGGTGGAGTAAGGTGGAGAAGAGGAGCAGAGACAGTGGGAAGGGGATAAAGAGGAAGAAGGGTAGGGGAGATAGCTCGAGTGGGTCAGAAGGTGAAGGTAGCGGAAATGTTAGTGCAGAAGTGAGGAAAATTGTGGTGGTAGTTCGGTTTGGGGATGCGGAGCAGAAAATGATGAGAGGGATGAATCCGATGGTGCTGTCTGATAATCTGAAAAAGCAGTTGGGGAGTATAGAATATGCGAGGGTCCTTCCTGATGGGAACCTGTTGGTTTCATGTAAGAGTGAGGGGCAGGCTGAGAAGGCTAAAGAGTTGAAGGTGGTAGTGAATTGTTCAGTGGTGCAGGTGGGTAGGGTGGGGGAGCGGAGAGGGGCAGGCAGTAAGGGGGTGATAGCCGGGGTGCCGAAGGGCTTGAGTGAGGAAGAATTAAAGGAGAACCTTAAGGGAGGTATGCTAGTTAGAGTAAGGAGGTTGCAAATAACTAGAGATGGGAAGAAGGAGCCTAGTGAGGCAGTATTACTGGAGTTTGAGGGGGAGGGGCTGCCTGGAAGAGTGAATTTGGTGGTATGTGAGCTACTCGGTGAGGGCTTATGTGCCGAGGGCGATGCGGTGCTTTAACTGCCAGTGGTTTGGCCATATGGCCCGGGGATGTAGGGAAAGTAGGAGGTGTGCGAGGTGTGGGGGGGACCATGAGTATGGGGATTGCAGGGAGGTGAAGCCTAGGTGTTGTAGCTGTGGTGGGGAGCATAATGTGGCTTCTGGGGAGTGTGAGGTCATGAGGAGGGAGACGAATGTCCAGAAGGTGAGAGTGGAAGGTCGGCTCTCATATGCTCAGGCAGTGAGGGCGGAGGGGGGACAAGGTGGAGAGGCCAGGGGGCGGGAGGCGAGGGAGGTAGTGGTCGGTGAGGTGGATAGGCAGATGGCTGGAAGGATATTAGTGGAGAAGAAGGCGCTTGTGTTTTTTGTAGCTGAGGTGATTAATAGTGCTTTCGGGGTGACATCTAGGACTGCAAAGGTTCAGGTGGTAGTGAAGGCAGCAGTGAGTCATTTGGGAGTAGAGGGGCTGGGGTGGGAGGAGGTGCATAGGGTGCTTTATTCGGGCGGGGTATCACAGAAGGTTTGAGGGAGATGGGGGTTAGGGAGTTGGGGATTTTGGAAATACTGAGTGGGGGGGGGGGGGGGGGGGATAAGCGAGGGTGGTGATGTTTTTTTTTTGAGGAATGTGGGGGTGTGTGATAGGGTCTGAGGGAAAGGGTCAGAGTTGGAAGTTAGATAGAAAGTTGAAATATACATGAGTCAGAGAGTGGGATATGTAGTATAATGTAGATGTAGGTTTATAGGGATGGTGGACAGTGTGGTTGTAGGAAGGTGTTTATAGGTTAGGTAGTTGGTTAGACTAGTGGTTAGAGAGGGGAGACTGGAAGACTGGCCCGATCTCCGGGTCGGTAGGTGGCGGTAAATGCCCCAAATTTGGTGGCCGTCCGCCGTAAAACACCATTTAGAAGAAGAAGAAGATTACTGTTTTCTAAATTGGGGAGGCTTTTAATCGTCAAGGTAAGAGGATTTCAAGTCATGGTATCCATAAACTTCAATCGGTTTGGATCTTTTGAATGAATGAGAATGTAAACACACACGGCGTCACGTTGAAATCACTGGCTGCGCTCATAGAGTAGTGGTTGGTCAAAAAAATAGTTCAGAGTATATTTGCTTATAAAACGTAATTGTCTAATTCAATTATTTTTTATTTCTCCACGTGGTGAATACACAGGTCACAACATGTTTACATGAACGTTTTGGAGTTGTATTTGCAGTGTATTCTGCAATCTGTTAATAAACTTTTCAATCAATCAATCAAACTATACACTGTAAGGCACTGTAAGGCTCCGGATCTGCCTCACTTCCAGTGATGAAGCTAAGCTATGCTAACGGAGCGTCTATTACCAAAGCTAAATGCACGCACAGAGACAAAAAAGGTATGTATCTTCTTGTCTAACTCCAGGGAAGATGTTAAATAAGCTAATTTCCAAAAATGTTGGAGTTCCCCTTTAAATATGCTCTCAGCCCACGATCAAATCTCATGATTGATTGACTAATTTAAAATGTTATTATAACTTGACAGACTGTGTTCTCATAGTGATTCCTTCACGTCAACGCTACAGGCCTCATTGGAATTAATTTCTTAATCATAATTAAAATAAATATGACAATATTTGTACGATAAGAAATTACGAATTTGATGTCGGAAAAATAAATAATATGGATTCATCTGATCACAGGGCAGCTGGATTAACCATATGTGAACCAGCTATTTTGGACAAATAATTACTCAGATATTCAAACACAATTATGCAATTATTGTGAAATGATTGAAAATAATAATAATTTAATGCCTTCTGTGGAATTTGTATTTCTTATTTGTTACACATCTGTTTTAATGATTAATTATATACATTTGAAAGAATGCAGGTCAACATGCAATGTATCCCATTGATAGGTATACAATGGGACAGACCTTTGTTTGATTGATTGATTGAAAACTTTATTAACAGATTGCAGAATGGGTACAGTACAGTACAGCTCAATTACAGACCAGAGAAAGAATTTTGTCTTGTTTACATCAGGGTCCCCCATTTTCAATTCATCATAACATATATGACACACATGACACAGATAGACAGTACTGCTACATCTATACATTTATGACATACCAGATTTGCAAATACAGTACTGTTTGTGATACAAAAAGAGTCCAGAAAAGAGAGTACATTTGACGTAGAAACTGTTGGAGGAGGTTGGGTATAGGAGGGGTGGGTGGGGGATAGACTTACACTGTACAAGCAAAACTGTACATTGGAATATTGACAAAACCATACTTGGTCATTTACTGTACATTGGAGGGGGTTGATATAGCTATAAACCTGCATTCCTTCGAATATATCATTAATCAATTAAACTTATATTGAAATACACTATATAGCCTATACACCAACACTGAAATGACAGTGGATAAATAAATAAGAACTAAAACTAATCGGTGGAAATAGACTGCATTAATATTCCATAACAAGTCTTGTGTGCGCCTACGAATGAACAGTAGCCTATAGACTTAATTATGGAATAATAAGCCATATACTGCGTTCATTCATTACGCCCGCCGTAGGCTATATATATTATATGTCATTCATTCATTCATATACAGTACTGCGCGCGGCGTGTGTGTGTGTCTGTGTGTGCGCGCGCTGCGGCAGGTGTGTACCGCGAGCTGTATATTATGATGCCAATACATTAATCTAATCTAGTTTTGATGGGCTCAAGCGTGATTACGAAACCTAGCCGCATTTCTCGGAGACGCTCTCTGAATAGCACTGACTGACGCTAGGTTTCGTAATCACGCGGCTCGCAAAGCACTTCCGCCATTCCATTTCACACAGCTGCGTCACCAGTTGCCTTATAAGGAGCTATGGAGGCGGTGTTTTGTATGCAAATGAGCTGAACGGGAACGCGCTTTGGAGTTTACGACAGATATCAGATCATATAATTTCTGCGACCGTTTCAGCCACTTAAGACATATCTCCAGCACGTTCAGGACTCAGAGTGTACTTGTCATAGATTATGTCTCAGTGGTTCCAAGATAAGTCTTCCAGAATATATCTTTGAAAAATGTTCGGGAATGAGACCCATAGAGAGGGACAAAGAGGAGGACAGAGAGAGGGACAGAGAGGAGAACAAAGAGGATGACAGAGAGGAGGACAGAGAGGAGGACAGAAAGGGAGGGACAGAGAGAGGGACAAAGAGGAGGACAGAGAGAGGGACAGAGAGGAGGACAGAGAGAGGGACAGAGAGGAGGACAAAGAGGATGACAGAGAGGAGGACAGAGAGGAGGACAAAGAGGAGGACAGAGAGAGGGACAGAGAGGAGGACAGAGAGAGGGACAGAGAGAGAGGGACAGAGAGGAGGACAGAGAGGGATGGACATAGAGAGGGACAAAGAGGAGGACAGAGAGGAGGACAAAGAGGAGGCCAGAGAGAGGGACAGAGAGAGAGGGACAGAGAGATAGGACAGAGAGGAGGACAGAGAGAGAGGGAAAGAGAGATGGACAGAGAGAGAGGGACATAGAGGAGGACAGAGAGAGGGCCAGAGAGAAGGACATAGAGGAGGACAGAGAGAGAGGACAGAGAGGAGGACAGAGAGGAAGACAGAGAGAGAGAGGGACAGAGGAGGACAGAGAGGAGGACAGAGAGAGGGACAGAGAGGAGGACAGAGAGGAGGACAGAGAGGAGGACAGAGAGAGGAAGACAGAGAGAGGGACAGAGAGGAGGACAGAGATGAGGACAGAGAGAGGGACAGAGAGGGAGGGATAGAAAGAGAGGAGGACAGAGAGGAGGACAGAGAGGATGACAGAGAGGAGGACAGAGAGAGGAGGACAGAGAGGAGGACAGAGAGGATGACAGAGAGGATGACAGAGAGGAGGACAGAGAAAGGAGGACAGAGAGGAGGACATAGAGAGGAGGACAGAGAGGAGGACAGAGAGAGGGACAGAGAAGAGGACAGAGAGGACAGAGAGGAGGACAGAGAGAGAGGATGACAGAGAGGAGGACAGAGAGAGGAGGACAGAGAGGAGGACAGAGAGGAGGACAGAGAGAGGGACAGAGAGAGAGGACAGAGAGAGGAGGACAGAGAGGAGGACAGAGAGAGGGACAGAGAGAGAGGGATAGAGAGGAGGACAGAGAGGAGGACAGAGAGGAGGACAGCGAGAGAGGGACAGAGAGGAGGACAGCGAGAGAGGGACAGAGAGGAGGACAGAGAGGAGGACAGAGAGAGGGACAGAGAGGAGGACAGAGAGGAGGACAGAGAGAGGGACAGAGAGGAGGACAGAGAGGAGGACAGAGAGAGGGACAGAGATATAGAGGACAGAGATGAAGGGATGAAGGTGTTTCAGATCGGATTGTAGGATTGGATTGAATTTAATAGATTTAAGAACTAGAAATGTTTAAAGGTCCCCTATCTTATAAATGGCATTTTCCAGTGGTTTGCATTGTTTTCTAGCAATGTGGGGTTGTACCAACACTGTCTAGATGTGAAATCTCTACCCAGTCCCATTTCTTCAGTACAGCTGAGACAGGAACCTCCCCCACTGAACCAAGCCATTCTGAATTTACGCCGATCTGTGACGTGTAAGAAATATGATCTGCATACCTCAGCTCCTTCTGTGGTTGTAGCCACCGCCCACAATCCACAATTCGAGGAAGTTAGCGTAACATTTCGTCACTCAACACTGTCACTCAAAGCGCATTGCGAGTATGGGCGGAGCCCAGGCAAAAACAGCTTGGACTTTGAAAGGGCAGAAAGTGGTGCACCAAAGTACTTGATTAAAAATACAAAACAATGAATTTTATTGAAAAGAAACCTTACAGATGTGTTCCATAGACTCACAGGAATTGTGTAAAATTGCCCAAAAAGTGAAAAATAGGGGACCTTTAACATTGTCTTATAACTGGGGCAGGCAAAGACACACCAGAGTAGGATGGTGATTAGATTAGTTGCTTCATCCTTTTTAATCACCACCTCCAACCATCTCATTATTGGGCCTAATCCACAAATCCAGCACTTCTGAGGCGTTCTCATTAGCGCCAGGGTTGTTTATTATAGAGTGAGCCCCCCTCCTAAACAGTATGGCTATTAAATCACTTACTGTAGGGTGTAACGTTAAGCAACTTGGAGCATTATAGTGTATTTTCTGTAGTCATTATAATTGTAAGTTCCTTCTGTATTGGATCATGCTTTGGCGAGTCTGTATTAACACATTGCCAGTGTAAAGCTCTGGACAATGCGCAGATAATCGATGTGGACATTGTGTGTTCTCATATAATGGAAATACTGCATTTGGTGGCGAGGGGTGGCGCCTAGGTAGAGTGAGGGCATGACACAGAAAGGGAAAAGTAGCCGGAACGGAAGAACATCATTTCAAATATTTATCTTGCAAAAGAGGGCAACCTCATCTTTTTTCAAATTAAAATAAAGGTAGTAATAAGGTTGTATTACTCATAAACTGTTAATATATGCAAAGGTTTTTAGTTTTTTCCCCCAAGCCATCAGACTCGTCAACAGAGCCCATTGACGCCCCCCTAATCCCCCCCTGGACTACACTTGAGAAACATTGTTGCTGACGATAAAAAACTGTATTGCACATTGCATTCTACACACTGCTAACATTTGCACATTGCTCATTGCACATCACACAACATACTTTTTTGGAACTGTACATAGCCATTTTGTTATTCAAGTTTCATATAGTATAATATCTACATCCTGATCTGCAATGCACACTTTTTAGAACTGTAGTAATCTTTATTTTAGTCATCTTATTTTATTCGATGCAAAATGTATTGTATTGCACTGCACACTTTTTAGAACTGTATATAGTAATCTTTATTTTAGTCATCTTATTTTATTCTATGCTAAAATTATTGTATTTCTTTTTTATTATTGGAAGCTGCTATAGTCGAGGGACCACAATAAATAGATTTTCACTCTTCTTGCTATAAAGTACTGAAATAAGTGACAATAAAGGAATCTGAATCTGAATCTAATGAAGCCTACCTTTCATTGTAGGGGTGCCCTTTTGCCCTTTTCTCCTCTGTCTAGGGGAGTTCAGCAATGCTGCCTGCAAAACACACACAGATCAAAGAAAATTATTTATATTACAGCTATCTAATGGAATACAGGATTCAATATTCATCTGGTTTGCAGGGCTAGAATTCTAGTAGATCTTATATCATAGTTCTGTGCCCCCCCCCCCCCCTCCCACACATACATTAAATACATAAATAAATTGTGTATGTACTGTAGATTACCTTGTACAATGTGTTTGGAAGGCGATCTTCATCTATTTCTGTAAAAAGAAGTATGTGTGTTTATAAGATATTGCACTGGATACAACATCATGTATAGATAATATTCAAAACACTATGTACGCACACAGGCACACACACACACACACACACACGCACACACACATGGAGGAGTACTGCAAACGCTAACGTTAATACACTATTACGTGGGGCGGCGTGGCTCAGGGGTAGAGCGGGTCGTCCAATGATCGAAGGGTTGGTGGTTCGAATCCCGCTCAAGCCCATGTCCATCCCACTGGCGTTGTGTCCTTGGGCAAGACACTTAACCTACTTGCCTCGTATGAATGTGTATGCATGTGAATGAATATTGGTGGTGGTCGGAGGGGCCGTAGGCGTTGATTATTCGCCACGCTTCCGTGAGTCTGCCTCAGGGCAGCTCTGGCTGCAATTGTAGCTTACCACCACCGGTATGACTGTGTATGAACGAATAATGGACTCTGTGAAGCGCTCTGGGTGCCATGAAGAGCGCTATATAAATCCAAGTCATTATTATTACTATTGACACAAACGGATGAATGAACGCTAATTAACTAATTACAACGTATGTACTTACTGATTCGATACTTTCTCAACCTCTCTCTCAACATACATGGGTAAAAAAAACTTCATAAAACTTCATACAGTATAAGGCGTACATAGCTATAAAGTATTATAAAGTGTTCTGAATGAGCCATTAGAAGCTCTTATTACAGGCTTATAGCATGTTATTGTAGCACTTGTGTCACTAACAGTAACAGCTGTTCGCCACGGACCAGTTCTAGGTTCGAATGAGGAGAGGAGTAATATACACAGTTAAAGGAGTAGTAGACCAGAGACAAGGTTATAACAGTGACCAGTAATTTATTCACAACAAGCTCGCTAGCTAGACAATTGCAATACATACAGTGACAGTGAGGTAAGGTGAAGTATCCCTTTTAGGTTCTTTCATTAACCACTCCTTCTTTCAGGAGGGTTAGTTCGATATCAGGTTCTAGGTTGATTGGATCAACACATTTCGGTTCGGTTCAGACGTCTCTGAGGTTATCACTAGCTAAAAGCTAGGTTTAAAGTTGGACATTAGATGTATCCCTTTTTCGTGAGTAACTCATTATCTTTCTTCTGCCATTGCAGATCAGTAAACTCTATAACAGTTTATCATTCAGAGGGCGGCTACGTGGCGTAGTGGGCAAGGCGCTCGCCACAAAATTCTGGAGACGCTGGGCTCGTCAGTTCGAGCCCAGCGCTCCACATTTGCTTTCAGTTTAGCTGGTCGTCCGTACTAATACACATTGGCCGTATTAGGGGGTGGGAAACTGATGGGTGAGGATCGGGCGTTGTGGACAGCGACTCCTACAGGTCGGTTGGTGCGCCTGCGCAGTAGAATCAGGAAGTGTCGGGGGCAGCGTGAGCCTCCCACGCGTTACTCCTCGCCACTGAGAGATCGAGCTGCGCAGGTGAAAAGATGCGACTGCTGCTACCTCAAGTACCGGAGGGGACTTGTGCTATGTATGACTTAGTCCACATTGCAGCCGGCTTGTGGGAGGCAAGAAACAGCGTCCGTGACAGGGGAGGGTTGAATTGAATGATACGAAATTGGGATGGGAGAAAATATAGAAAAATGGGAGAAAAAGTGGATAAAAAAAAAACAGTTTATCATTCAGTAAACTCTATATCTGTGAGGATTCGGTGTTGGTGTGGACCCAATAGCAATCACAGGAACGAGGAAGAGAGACAGGCAGGACACAACAGGATGTAGTTGAACAAAGGCTTTACTTGTATTTACACAAGGCTTAAACTACAAAACAAGAATAGTACCTCAGCATATGCTGGCAGATTACACGATACGAAAACCCGATAACAGGGTACAAACGTGGAGAGTACGGAAGGGTGCTGCGTGGAATCACAAACATTGATATGACAAGATATGATAATGAACCGACAGGGGAGTAACAGGGAAGGACAGAATATATAGGGAGACTAATCACTAACAAGACACACCTGGACAGACACACAAGCTGACATTAACAGTGACACCAAATACATGATGGGACTGAATAACAATACATACAAGAGACAACACACTAGACCAGACCAGGGAACAGAGTGGGCAATAAAGACAACATCACGGAGAATACATTGAACATTACAGACATATAGAGGATACACACATGAAGTGCCCATAACTGTGGCAGTAGCGGGAGTAACGGCAAAAGTCCACTAGAGGGGGGTGCAGGGCAGGCTCTCTGAGGTGCAGGGCAGGATCCCTGAACTGGCGGCCTGTATCAGTTCCGCAACCGTTTCCATTTCCGGGGTAGGCCTGATTGGCCGAGACGGCCACATGACGCGCGTGGCACGCCCCCGCGGCAGCAAGCGCCCTACTGCTGGAGTTCGCCTCGCCTTTCACACCACTGCCGTTGGCGAAAGCAGGATGAGGCGAGAGCGTAGATTTCGCTGTGTATCATTTAATCATTTATCATTTAACATTTGAAAGGCATACATTGTTGTCATACAGAAGTACAGAATACTTTTATCCAAAATGCTTCTTACTGTTACACTGTTAGAGACTGTGCTAGACAAATGAATGACTAATTCGGTCAGAAATAACGTAACTAATAACGTTAGTAAGCCAGTGGCGGCTCGTGGATGCTTCGCCACTAGGGGCGCTATACCAAACATTTTGCAAACATGTACAAGGCACGCATTGGCGAATATTATCACCATTGCCATCGATCAATATATGATCACAGTCAGTCAAATGCAACCACGTTTCCAATAGCCCAACACAAACACGCACAGCTCTCTCTCTCTCTCGCTCTCTCTCTCTCTCCCTCTCTCTCCCTCTCTCTCTCTCTCCCTCTCTCTCTCAGATCGATTCAATAAGAAACACATGTGTATATATTGTCATTTTAAACAAGTTACCATTCATTGTCTGAGTGGTTATGCTCTACCCGCGGCGAAATTAGAGAGAGAGAGAGAGAGAGAGAGAGAGAGAGAGAGAGAGAGAGAGAGAGAGAGAGAGAGAGAGAGAGACCGAATTAACTCACTGTTTACGTGGTCCACTCACTGTTGTCCCGACTCCCCAGACTGTTGATGTATATCAAGCCGGAGGGCTTGATAAAGTGTATAATCCGCTGTTGATGATGTATATCCAGTCCACTGTCCAGACTGCCATATAGCTTGTTAGCTGTTAGCAGTTAGCACCACACAACAAGTAGTTTGATTTCTTTGTCCATTTCCGCGTCGAACAGACTGCAAACTACCTGGCGTTCTATCGCCATGCTCTAAGACAAACTCTAACCTTAACCAACTTTGAAAGAGTGCCTAAGCTTAACCGTCTAAAGAACTTGCAGTCACGCTCTAAGACAAACAGCTGCATCTCACAACAACAACAACTATCTACCACCAACCTAGAATAAGCTAGAATTGGAACATTAGAAAGTGGATTCGGCCAATCAGAGATCGTCTCCGCGAAATGCTGCTACGGAAAAAAATACTGGCGTCGGCCAATCAGAGAGCGTCTCCGCGAAATGCGGCTACAGAAATTCTTGACGCTGCTGCCTAGACCGCTTCAAATCGCGCCCGGATTCCAACATAATAGTCATATTTCAACGCACAACGCGTTACGCACTGATTGGCTGCTACGGATACAGCGATCACACAGTGACGCGCACTCAGAGCGCTATCGCGTCTAGCCCGGGCCGAGAAATAAAAAAAAATTAAAAATTAAAATTAAAAGTGAGTCACTTCCTGTTCAGGAAAACGAGTATTTATTATTTTATTTATTAACGTTATATTGTGCATTGGAAACACAAACATACTTAAAATGAGTAAATATTATTCATTTTAAACATGTTTATATTATTTATAGGGCTATAAAACAAAAAACTAAAAAATAATTTTTCTTGTTCTCCTCTCATATAACCAGGGCAGGGCCTGAGGGGGGGCGGCGCCCTAGCGCCCCCCAGTGGCGGCCGCCACTGTAGTAAGCACTGCTTATATGCTTATTATGTCTGCGGGGTACAGTAAACGTTTCTCCCGGTACATTCTGAAGAGCACACCGCTGTATGTTGGAGAACCAGCGGTCTTCCGCTCCTCCTCACTCGAGTGAGAGCAAAGCCGATGCCGCTCGCGTGAGCATATTCTCCCCGCTGGTGATCGCAGTAACATTTACATTTAACAAGGTAGACATTGTGACAAGTATCCTGACAAAACCCTTTCATCAATTGGCCATTGTGGATGGTAGATTACACATTTTACTTTCACTTGTAGCTACTTTTTGATGAAGATGTTTGAGAATAAACTGCTTTTGTCGTTAGAAGAAGTCATGTTAAAATAACATTATATGTGGCAAATGGCAATAGTTTCACTATTGTTTATCTAACCTACCCATGTAGCTAGGCTATTTCTTTAGGATGAGTTGATTAGCCGCTGTTCTGTAACTGAGTTTAGGGACTGCAGGCTTGTCACCACTTGATGACATCATTGCCCACAACATCCAGCCATAAGCTCTGCTGAATCAGGCAACCAAATAAATCATTACAAAGTAGCCAACGTCAGTGTGAAAACTGTGCTCATGACCAATGGTAGCGCAAGGCAGTGGTCCAATAGTGCTTCTAGTCAGCTCGTCATGGGAGGCAAACACATCACGCAGGTCCCTGTGGTTTGATTACTACCCGTTCCGGGTTCATCCCAGCTCAGATTGTTGATGTGTGTGGGGATGTCTGTTCTATACATTCTATTCTATTATTATGCTTTAGGTAGCCTGCCCCCAAACCCTACTGCTGACATCAGACACAAACAGCGCACAGAAGAGCCTCGTTTGTCAGAACCCTGGGGGATGAACAGAGATGTTCTGAACACTTAAATGGATTGAAATACCGGAACAAAGCTTATTCAGCATTAAGAATGCGCATATGTGCATACTGTACAATAAAAAACCCCGGTCTGTACCATCATGATGATGCATGATGGTGATGACTGGCCTGACAAGCTACCCTGGAAAAACCTGCGTTGTGAACAAATAATGCAAGATCAGAAGGTTATCCTCCCTCACACCTCTGTCAAACCGGCCATATCCCACCCACTTTAGACGGGTAACATCTAACAGGCACATTTCTAGAAACATTAATTTCACATACTTTACAACAAATTATCCAATTAGGCTGTCAGGGATGTCACAGGATATCATGTTGTACAGTATATTATAAAAATATATCTAATAATAAAATTAATTTTTATTTAGAAAATTGCAAAAACGCTTACGTTTTGGTTTGCATGTGTGTGTCGGAAGCAGCGGTGTGTGTGTGTGTGTGTGTGTGTGTGTGTGTGTGTGTGTGTGTGTGTGTGTGTGTGTGTGTGTGTGTGTGTGTGTGTGTGTGTGTGTGTGTGTGTGTGTGTGTGTGTGTGTGTGCGTGCGTGCGTGCGTGCGTGTGCATGTGTAATATTCCAAAACAAATGTATTTGTTGGCTGTGATTGTACTTATTATTATTATATTATTATTATTATTATTATTATTATTATTATTATTATTATTATTATTATTATTATTATTATTATTATTATTATTATTATTATTATTATTATTATTATTATTATTATTATTATTATTATTATTATTATTATTATTATTATTATTATTATTATTGTTGTTGTACAATATTATTATTGTATCTATTCTTATACTCAGTGTAGGGGAAAAAAAGTTACATATAAGCCTCATTGTGAGACAACTGCTTGAGCTCTGGATGTTTACAATCATTCTCCTACACAGAGAGTTGGACGATGTTCCGCTGTCAAACATCTCTGCCCAAATAGGAAGTAAACTAACCAGTGCAACCTTTACTCATACGTGTTTAGCAGGCTGTGAAGTACAGACGTAGAGACAGCTCTGAGTAGGAGTGTAATTTACGATGGCGCACAAAACCAGAAATTGTCTTCATAGCACTTCCCCAGAGTTTAGATATCAGACCATCTAACCATAGAGCTTTATGTTTCAAATCAATCACAGTAAGAAGGCCAACTTGGATTAGAGGGGAGAAATCAGAACTGAAAATGTTTGTGATTCTTCAATTTGATGGTTTTCATGACAGATGGATTGTTTAATGTAGGTCAGTGTGACGTGAGTTTTAACACTACTCTGACTGTGTGTGTGTGTGTGTGTGTGTGTGTGTGTGTGTGTGTGTGTGTGTGTGTGTGTGTGTGTGTGTGTGTGTGTGTGTGTGTGTGTGTGTGCGTGCGTGCGTGCGTGCGTGTGTGTGTGTGTGTGTGTGTGTGTGTGTGTGTGCGTGCGTGCGTGTGTGCGTGCGTGCGTGTGTGCAAATGTAATATTCCAAAACAAATGTATGCGTCAGGCTGTTCCAAAAGGCCAGTGTTGTACTTGTATCTAATTTCGTCATCGTCTCAGCACCTGTACCTGTAGGATACAAAGCGCTACATATAAGCCTCACATTTCGACTGAGAGACAATCTCTTCTGTTTGAGCTCTGGATGTTTACGATGACACATGGAACCGACTTGTCTTCATAGCACCTCCCCAGACCGTCTGACCACTGAGCTTTATGTTTCAAATCAATCACAGTAGAAAGGCCGACTCAGCGCTGCCACGTATTTCAGATGGAACTCAGAACTGAACATGAATGTGAGTCATCTATTTGATGGTTTTCATGACAGACCGATGGAATATATCTGGGTGTTCTCCAAAAGAACAGAACTGTTGGTGTTGACATTTACTGAATGTTTTATATAATTCCTGTCTTGAATGTATAGAAATGTGGGCTATCTTAAAATACCATTATTCATTATTAATGCATTATTAATTAATTAATTAATTAATTAATTGTTATTAATTATTAATGATTCAATGCAACCAGGATCTGGTCTTTCCATAGTATGGTAAACAGGAACTAAGCCACATTTGGATCACAAAAGTATACATTTCCAGTTAAAGAAAAAAAAGATTATCATAGGGTTAAAATGTAGGTTTTTTCCCCCTGTGTAACACCCATCAAAATCAGCATCCATGAAGTTAAGATTCACCTCTTTACCTCCTGTGTAAAAAAACCATGGGGTTATATGCTGTAGGGTCCAACCCATATATATATATAACTAGATGGTGCAAGGTGGAGTCTCCAGCGTAGTTCACCGGTGGCCATCTTGTCACAGGCAGCATGCCCACTCATAACATGAATGTCTATGGTGCATGTACTATTGAAATAACCATACTGTAGCTTGCTAAATTTTCAACCGATTTACAAACGGTTTGGTTTATTACAAACGTTATTAACGTGGCTATGATTCAGGATGCTTGGACATGTTGAAATTATTTTCATATGAAAGAACATTATAAGTATGCAGTATGATAAATAGATCTCTGACATTTATAACTAACCAAACCGTTTGAAAATCTGTTGAACATTTTGCAAGCTATGGTTATTTCAATAGTACATGCACCATAGACATTCATGTTATGAGTGGGAATGCTGCCTGTGGCAAGATGGCCACCATGTGGCAAGATGGCCGCCATGTGGCAATGTCGGTCTCCATTGGCCAGCAGCGCGGGTGAGTCATCTAGTAGCTCCATTTATGCAGACCCCTCTCTGATTGGTTGAGCCCATTTCTGCAGACCCCTCTCTGATTGGTTGAGCGAAGCCCCTCTCTGATGGCAAAAGGCGGATGTAATGTTATCATATCAAGAAGATAAAAAGAAATGTACTACCAGATTCGCGTATAACGTTATTTCGCTGTCAGAAACTGTACATTGTAACGTTATAACATAACGTTATGTTATTTCGCGGTTTATTCACATAATGTTATTTCACGTGACAAGTTCAACACAGCCCAGCTGTCAGAAACTGTACATTGAGGGGGTTTGAATCACTGTTTAGTGTTTACACTCCCCACTTACTGTAACTGTACCATGACGCACTCCCCACTTACTGTAACTGTACCATGTTCTACATATAACCTCATCTCATGCACCTTGTTGTGTATCCTGTTTCTTTTTCCTCATTATTATATTCAGAGTTAATTATATTGTTTACACTGTCTTTCTTCTATTATAACCCTGCCCATTTGATGTTCCCAAATCATATTCAGAAAGTATCACAGAGACTTCTATTGACCAAGGAATTAGTTATTATTAGTAAGACTAAGACACAACATTTCCGTAGCAATCCGACATTGACCACCAGACTCTTTCTCTTAAGGCATTAACTGGGTTAATTAATATAAATGTTATATTGTAACTGTCTAGTTACACATTGGTTCTGAAACATGTATGTTCCAGGCTGCAATTAAAACTTTGAATCTGAGAGAGCTCTGGTCAGCGAAGCCGGCGATGCGAGCGATTATTATTGGTTTTTAATGACAAACCAATTACATAATCCAACATATGTGTAAAGGCACACACAACATATTCCAGTTAACGGTATATTTTTTTAATGATTCGTTATGGCGTAATCAATACTTCCATGCGTATAAATTGCGTTCGCGACCTCCATGTTTTGGGGGTATTCATCAGAAAACTCGGATCCGGAATTCGGCTCCCATCCGTCGGGCAAGAACTGTGGGTTTTCAGCCTCTCTCTCTGGAGCTTAACGGAGTTTCGATTCCTGGCTAGAGGCGCTTGTCGCGGCTCATGCGCATGTGCACGCTCGGCCAATCAGAGAGGGGTCTGCAGAAATGGGCTTAACCAATCAGAGAGGGGTCTGCAGAAATGGAGCTACGGAAAGTAGAGACGCGGTCCAACCTGTCAGAGATTAGAGCCATATGAAATCCGTTTTATTTTTTTCCAAATTCCATTTAATTTTTTTCCAAATTCCGTTTTTTCCGTTTTAATATTTCAGAATTCTGTATTTTGCTTTGTACGCTCATTTTACCATCAGAAATAGTGTCTAATAAGTGGGAATGAATAAATGTCCACAATTTAATAAGATATAACAGTCCATTTAATAGGGCTGTCTTAAATACTTCGAAGATTCGTTCGATGGGCATGGGATTCGAATATGAAAATAAAATTCGATTATTAAAAAAATAAAAAGGTATATATATTTTTGCAAAATCAACTCTGCCTCTCTTTGTTAACTACAACAAGCGTTTGTTTGTTATTTAAGATGAGGTCGGACTCTGCACTGACAGATTTGTGTTCATTGTGCTGCTTTTATGAAGCCTCAAATGACTGCTTACAATATTTCATGAAAGCAAAGTGCTTTGTTTGTCTAATATTTAAAAAGGTTTCAACTTTACAGCACTGACAAAGTTGAACAAAGTGCTGTACAAGTCCCACAACATAAAAAAAAAAAAAGTATAATAAAAAAAAAAAAAAAAAACCTTTTTTTAATTATTTTTTTTTTTATAGTTGATTCCATTTTTATTGCTCAATTCCGCGATTCCGTCCGCGATTCCGTGATCGCGGATTCCATATGGCTCTATCAGAGATCCCTGAGTCAGGAAGGAGCCTAATAGAGGAGTCTTTGCTCCAGTGATGAGTCTATCACAGCCCATCTGACTGCCTGCCTTGCACCGGGCTTGATGAGAACAGACCCACTCAGCTCAGCCAATTTAGTCTTTCCGATTAAGTTGTCGACTGCAGCTATAATGTTGTAGTCTGACTGACACGGATTCAGTAGATGGAGAAAAAGTATGTGGTACTAAACAATGAAAGACTGAGAATAAGAGTATAAGTAATAGAATGAGATATAGATAGGGTCTGAGTCCACACTGCTGAGATAAGCCTTTCCAAATCATCTACCGTAGCTGACACAGATGTTGTATTAGATGGAGAAAAGGTATTGAAGATTTGTTTTAGCGCCTGAAACCCAGCAAATGTTCCGCCATCGACTAAAAACACACCTCTTCAAAAGAAATCTGAAATAATATCTGAAAAAGAAAGATAAATGGATAAATACTAACCCTCTTACTATGCTACTATTCTTATACTACTACCTATCTTGCTAATGTGTCTATACTACTATGCACTCAAGCTTGATATTATTTGACGAACAATGCCACTGACCCTTAGCTGCCAGAGATGTGCCTTTTCTGGTGATATTGTTCACAATTCCTAAGTCACTTTAGTTTAGATAAAAGTGTCAGCTAAATTACTAAATTGTAAATTGTAAATTTGACATGAGGATACAATGCTTTAATCTGTATGCTTTAAGAGCTTCAAACTAAACACTTTCAGCACATTTATTTCTATAAAAATGTCAACGTTTCACTGGAATTGTATTGCCAGGGAACAGCTTGGACCCATGGTTATTTCCTGTCAGTTATTGATATTAGCAAACATGGCAATCGGAAGTAAACTTTGGTCCATTTATAATGTTTACATTGTCAAGTTGAAACAGTCTATAAGACAAAAGGGTGAGGTTTGTGGAAAAAGGGGGTAGTACTTTTTAATTTTTCTTTATGTTTATTGTAAGCCATAAATAATGATATAGTTATATCCATTTGGAATGCACACAAAATGATGCAAAAGAAGGTTGTTTAATATTCAGTTGGTTTGTTGTTGTTTTTTTTCCATTCCTCCAAATCAAGGGATTTGCCCTCAAGCACTTGCAAAGAGATTAAGTGAACGTATTCTCAACAGGCTACGTTTTAGTAAATATAATAATATATATAATATAATATAAATATAATATAAATTACAATAGATTATATTTTGTATACTGTTATAACTGTCCCTGTGCATTTCTTTCTCATTATAAATAGAGGTGGTAAAACTTTTTTGTTCATAGTTTTTGTCATGTGTGTGTGTCTGTGTGTGTGTGATTTTTAGACTAGTTCAAGATTGAGCCATGAAATGGTGTGTGTGCGCATTTGCGTGTGTGTATATGTGTGCTTGTGCATGTGTGTGCTTGTGCATGTGTGTGTGTGTTAGTTGCACATCTATAGCCGTTGGCTGCTGTAACCTGTTGTAACAGTGTGTGTGGCTGTCTGTCTGTGGTTGCTGGTGTGTGATGTTGTAGTGCAGAGTGATCTGTCT
>NC_140170.1:115558555-115599886 GCF_963971535.1 Notolepis coatsorum
CACAGAGAGGGATCTATCTTCTTGTCTGACTCTGGATGGTAAACACATTTCCCATAATGTTGGTGTGTTCCTTTAATGATAACCCTCACCTCAAAAATATAGCATGTGAATAAGAACACATGAGCATAACCCTCCTTGAGCCTGAATGTTATATATAAATGATCATATCCTGAATGATATATTAATGATCATATCCTGAATGTTATACGATCATATCCTGAATGATATATCAATGATCATATCCTGAATAATATATCAATGATCATATCCTGAATTATATATTAATGATCATATCGTGAATGATATATCAATGATAATTATTCACACAAAGGCGAGAAGTAGAAAGCCTGCTGATTTTGTTCTGCTGGGAACAAAGAAATCAAAGACCTTCTTATGAACAATGGCCTTTCTCAGTAAACATCTTCAAACAACAAAGAAAGATGAGATTCTTAATAACCAACAACCCCCCCCCCCCCCCCCCCCCCCCCCCCGCTGTGAATCTCTATTTTTAATCTGCATCACTGGTTTTGTCTTTTCTTGCATCCCCCTCCCTCTCCCTCTCTCTCTCCTTCCCCTCTCTCCTCATCTTCTCTTAAGCTTTAAACTGCAACTAGAAGTAGGGCAAAAACACACACACACACACACACACACACACACACACACACACACACATACACACACACACACACACACACATACACATACACATACACATGCACATACATACACACACACCAGAGAGAGCTACATGGGGAGGCAGGGAAGGAGGTGGAGTGCAGCTAAATGATGAGTCATATAACTTAGTATAGAATAACCCTCCAGAGGTGGGCTGTTGTGTTTGATCAGTACACATGAGAGGTGGCACACCGCTGGTCTCTGTACTGTTGCTATAGTGACAACAAGCCACATGGGAAGCTGGTGTGGAAATATGTCATATGAATCAGGTGGAATAGAACGTGTATGTGTGAATGTGTGTGTATGTGTGTGTGTCTATGTTTATGTGGGTCTGTTTGTATGTATGTGTGTGTGTGTGTGTGTGTGTGTGTGTGTGTGTGTGTGTGTGTGTGTGTGTGTGTGTGTGTGTGTGTGTGTGTGTGTGTGTGTGTGTGTGTGTGTGTGTGTGTGTGTGTGTGTGTGTGTGTGTGTGTGTGTGTGTGTGTGTTACCTGGTGAAGACTGGTCACTGGACGCTACCAAAGTGGCAGGTGTGGGTCTGCGTCTTCTGATCTGAAAAAGAGAAAGGGAAAGTTCACTGGTAGTAGAAGCTGAAGGACCATTGGTTGGTTCCCCTTGAACGGATAAGGACTGGTAGAGCCACTCAGGCCTTCAGTTGTGATTGATTGATTGATTGATTGATTGATTGATTGATTGATTGATTGATTGATTGATTGATTGATTGATTGATTGATTGATTGATTGATTGATTGATTGATTGATTGAAAACTGTATTAACAGATTGCAGAATGGGTACAGTACAGTACAGCTCAATACATACAATTGTTAAGGGGATGCAGACCAGAGAAAGACTTTCGTCTTGTTTACATCCGGGTCCCCCATTTTCAATTCATCATAACATATATGACACACACGACATACAGATAGACAGTACTGCTACATCTATACATTTATGACATACCAGATTTGCAAATACAGTACTGTTTGTGATACAAAAATAGTCTAGAAAAGAGAGTATATACATTTGATGTAGAAACTGTACATTGGAGGAGATTGGGTAGGTGGGGGAGGGGGGGACTGTACATTGGAGGTGGTTGGGTGGGTGGGGTGGGGGGCTTGGGTAGGAGGGGTGGGTGGGGGACACTGTACAACTGTACAAGCAAAACTGTATATTGGAATATTGACAAAACCATACTTGGTCATTTACTGTACATTGGAGGGGGTTGGGTTAGGACATTGGAGGGGGCCAGTTTAGAATTGCAGTCTCCCGTAGGTGTTTTTTGAGAGTGGTTTTGAAAGTGGGTAGTGATTCACATTCCTTTACAGCTGTGGGTAGGGCGTTCCACATGGATTTGGCATAATTGCTAAACGTGTTTAGGCCCTTGTTTGAGCCGAATCTGGGTTTAACATGATTTGTGGAGCTCCCTCTGGTGTTGTGATCGTGGTATTCACTGACCTTTGGGAAGTATTGTCAGGAGTGTGTGGATGACAAATGAATACCATTAATATACACTGTTACACTGTTACAGTTAATACACTGTACTGACATTTCAAGTGGATAGGGTTTAGGTTCTGAAGTTCTGCGTGGGTCAGAGGGGGAGCTGCCACCATGCCTGTTCTCTGTTGTGTCTGCTCCTTTGTGTTCTTCCTACTAAACAGTCCATTTCATTTCATTGACCTTCCTCAGGGTCCGTTCTCTTTTCTTGATCCTCCAATCACAACTGTTTTAGAGGGTAAGCAACAATTGTGATTTGAAGGATCCAGAAAAGAGGGAGGGTTTGAGATAAGTACATTTCGGTCACTAAACGGCACCAGTAAAAACAACGTAATTTGTTTCCATGGAATTGCATTGGTTTCAGTGGAGAGTTTGGTAACACTTTATCCAACAACAAGTATACTCGTTATTTGATCGTTATTTCTTTTATTAGCTATTTCCATTCATTATCCATCCAGGGAGCCTGGTGTTATTGTAGGAAATTAGTCTGAGATCGAAAAAGTCCAATACCGCCACCTGGTGGGATGCGGCCGGTATTGCACTTCCTTTGAAACTCTGTGTATTGGGCTGTGTGTCGATTATATTGGTCCCGGCGAACTTTTCTAATAACGTGAACCTAGGGCTTCACCCGATCGCATTTACTCGTTTTCGGGACCCCCGATTCCTTATGCTGTGGTGGGTTATGTCATGGGCCAAATGGACATACGATCTACCAGATGTCAATCAAATAATTGGAATATTCTTTTTGGAATCCCACCGGCCACAGGTAAGAGCAATTTAACGTCAATTTCAGCTTGATTGTGCCTTGTTTTCATAGCCATCGCCCTGATCAGCGTATGTTGTTGTACTAACGAATGCCGTTATTGTCAATCAATTAATCAGAAATGACCCCCCCCCCCTTTCATGCATTCATGAGGAACATAATACCAATCATATGCATTTGAATTTTTTATTGTAGCGTGTGTAGGGACGAAATGCCAATGGATTTAATATAATACACATCGCAGGCTATTACTAGCCTCCCAGGAATTACCCTAAACTGCTCTAAAACCATACTTATATTCACCACGGTATAAAACGGGAATGTATGGATGGAATTTTTTTTTCTTTTTCACATCTTGAACGATAGATACTCTATGTCAAATGGGCCATAGTATTGCATCCATAGCTATAATATAGAATATAGTTATAGCCCTGCAAACAAGGTGACTGACTCCATTGGTTTAATGCGTGGCAGCGCATATCCATATCCCGGAAACAGCGTGGCAGAGAATGAGTTAACAAATGTCTAATACAGTTAATTATCATCGGTATGTGATGATGACACAAGGGTAATAATTATTTGTATTTTCAGGCTGTATAGGCGCCGATACAGCCTGAAAATACAAATAACTATTAACATTGTGTCATCATGACATACCGCAATATACTGAGCACACATTAGGAACAAACACATAATTCAAATGTAACGTTAGCGCCCACCACATCAAGTACGTCTACACAACATAAGAGTTGTAGGTCGGAAATGATGGAATAGATTTACCAACAAAAAAGGTGTTTAGCCTGCTCATACCTTAAAAGCGTGGGGCAGCACGAATAACTTGGCTCTGCTAATGTATCGTGCTTCCATTCAACAGACGGCAACACACGTGAAGTCAAGTCTCACTCGTGTGATACTTCCTCTACATACTCTGTCAATACCTGGCCAGGGTACTCCTGGGTCCTAGTGCCCCATGTTACACTATAATGTTATGCACATGTATTTTATGTTAATAAAATTGCATTTATCTATAGTCCTAATTCTGTCACTGTTTGATCACAAAGAAGGGTGTATCCGAAAGCTGTCTACAACATTTGTAACAGGTGATGAATAAGTAAACAAATAATTAACTGTATTAGACAATTGTTAATGATAAATAGGCTTCACTTCAGATTAGGGCACACAATAGTATCTGCAAATGATTAATAGATGTTTTATGAATGTCTTAACAAATCATTTGTTAAACATGAAAAGACAAGTCTGGTAATTGCTTTGTGTGTATTCATAAAAGTCCACAAATAAACAAACTATTAGACATTTGTTAATGATGAATAGGCTTCACTTTAGATTAGGGCACACAATAGCATATGCAAATGATTTATAGATGTTTTATGAATGTCTTAACAAATCATTTGTTGAACATGAACAAATAAATGGAGGTACAGTATAGTTTTTTTTTTTCATATCCATTTTTCAAAGCATCTACAAATGTGTTACTACACATTAAACAACATTATTTAATGATGAACAAATCAAGTACAAACAATGTTGATAATGAGTTATAAATAATGTATAACTAATTTGTAAATGTTATACAAATATAATTATAAATGATTTAATAATAATTTACGAATGTATATAAATGGTTTGTTCATGATTCGTTCATTATCTACAAATACCTTATAAAGGTCTTATAACTGAGTGTTATTATAAAGTGTTACAGAGAGTTTTGATAAAAAATTTACTATACGTGAGTCTAAAATTCCCCTTTGAACAGAGTACTTTGCTTCCCGCTAATAAGTAGATTCTGGGGAAAATGCTTAGCTGATGAACCATTCATTTTCAGTAGCCTGCAGGATGAGGTGATTACATTTCCATTTGATTGCTCTATATTCTCAAAAGACTGCATTGCAGGAATGCAAATAGCCAATTCTAACTATATCCATATGTACATGACAGACAAAGACACGTGCACACACCATACACACACACTCACTCACTCACTCACTCACTCACTCACTCACTCACTCACTCACTCACTCACTCACTCACTCACTCACTCACTCACTCACTCACTCACTCACTCACTCACTCACTCACTCACTCACTCACTCACTCACTCACACACACACACACACACACACACACACACACACACACACACACACACACACACACACACACACACACACACACACACACACACACACACACACACACACACACACACACACACACACACACACACACACACACACACACACACACACACACTTACACACAAACCTCAGCCCTATTGCTGACAGTAGTGCTGACTAATGCTGAATGTCAGGCATGCTCCAGTCCTCCTCGCATCTTTCTAAAAGCTGCTTGTGCAGTTAGAAAACAGCCTGCTCTTCTGTCTGTCTGCCTGGGACAGCAACTCATTGTGTCTACAGTACAGCATTAGAATAACAATAAGATGTTTTACTGTTTAATTTCAGTTATATGTGTAGTGCTAGTCCTAGTAATGGTTAATTCTAGTGATAAGTGTAGTGTTAGTCCTAGTAATGGTTCATTCTAGTGATATGTGTAGTGTTAGTCCTAGTAATGGTTCATTCTAGTGATATGTGTAGTGTTAGTCCTAGTAATGGTTCATTCTAGTGATATGTGTAGTGTTAGTCCTAGTAATGGTTCATTTTAGTGATATGTGTAGTGTTAGTCCTAGTAATGGTTCATTCTAGTGATATGTGTAGTGTTAGTCCTAGTAATGGTTCATTCTAGTGATATGTGTAGTGCTAGTCCTAGTAATGGTTCATTCTAGTGATATGTGTAGTGTTAGTCCTAGTAATGGTTCATTATAGTGATATGTGTAGTGTTAGTCCTAGTAATGGTTCATTCTAGTGATACGCGTAGTGCTAGTCCTAGTAATGGTTCATTCTAGTGATATGTGTAGTGTTAGTCCTAGTAATGGTTCATTCTAGTGATATGTGTAGTGTTAATAATAATAATAACTTTATTTGTATAGCACTTTTCATACAGAGGTTGCAGTTCAAAGTGCTTCACAACAGTAAAAAATACAGGCATAAGCGAGCATAAAAAGATAGACAGGTAGAATCACAGTGTTTCACATTAGGATCTAGCATCCCAATAGGCTCTCCGCTTACAGTTTTCAGTAACACAAATAGTAAAAATAGTTTAAAATGATTCAGTTTAAAAATAGTAAAATAAAAATAAAATAAAATAAAATAAAAATTATAAAATAGAACGGACATAAAAAATACAGGCATGAGCGAGCATAGCAAGATATGGCAAGTGACAACAATGCATAAAGTTTACAGACAATCCATGCTGATTGATCTGCCATAAGCAAGTGAAAGTTTACAGACAATCCATGCTGATTGATCAGCCATAAGCAAGTGAAGATTACAGTCTGTTCTAACAAACCAAACTGCCATGTATTAAAGTTTACAGACAATCCATGCTGATTGATCTGCCATAAGCATAAGATTACAGTCTGTTCTAACAAACCAAACTGCTACAGCCAGGACACAGTTAACCTGGTTCTACTAACAGCCAGGACACAGTTAACCTGGTTCTACTACAGCCAGGACACAGTTAACCTGGTTCTACAACAGCCAGGACACAGTTAACCTGGTTCTACTACAGCCAGGACACAGTTAACCTGGTTCTACTACAACCTGGACACAGTTAGTCCTAGTAATGGTTCATTCTAGTGATACGTGTAGTGTTAGTCCTAGTAATGGTTCATTCTAGTGATATGTGTAGTGTTAGTCCTAGTAATGGTTCATTCTAGTGATATGTGTAGTGTTAGTCCTAGTAATGGTTCATTCTAGTGATATGTGTAGTGCTAGTCCTAGTAATGGTTCATTATAGTGATATGTGTAGTGTTAGTCCTAGTAATGGTTCATTCTAGTGATATGTGTAGTGTGTGGGATATTTGTGGATATCCTGATGAAGAATGTTCTCAGTCAACCGAGGTTTGGATAATAACAAAGGTTTATTAACCAAACAGATAGTAAGTATATAGAGAGAATGGCTGAGGGCTTCCCCCAGGTGATCAGCTGAAATGACCCAGGTAAGAAGACCCCGATAGATCTCGGGAGGAGATCTATATAGGTAACAAGGGGGGGGGTGTGGTCCCATTTGATAGGTCAGATGGGGGGGGGGGTACAGGTTTGGGGAGAAAGGGGAGGGGAATGTCTTATTCCACAGAGAGGGGGGGGGGCACAGGTAAGGGGGACACAGGGGAGGGGAAATATATTTACATGAGGACATTATATTATACCACAATACTCACTTTTCTTTCTTATAATGTGGGTGAGATTAATGTATAATATACCAGGATTGTTTGGGGGACCGATGTAATCCATCGGTTATCAGATAATGAATAAAATAGAAAATAATTAAAATAATGAAAATGTTGGCCAATGTGATCTGTTGGTTGGCCTAATAGTTTAAAATAGTATTATTTATATACATGATTCATGACATGATCGACTGGACTGCGGTCTGTGTTATTTTGATATCAGATATCACCCTTTTCTTTTATTTATCGCTCAAAATACCTATATCAATGAGTGGTCCTCAACTCTGATATCAAACAACAATTAACATAATCATTAGAAGCTATAGCTGTGCAAATATCTTGGCATACCTTCAGTCGTTCATGTCGTGACTCAGGGGAGCTAATGTGATGGTTGTGCATACAGGCATAGTAATAAAACTATTACATACATGTGAGCACTGTCTCTGTGTGGTCAGAGTGCACAGGGTGAAAAACAAAATTGTGTGCATAATTATTAGGAATAGGATTTACACATAAGGCTAATGTGTACAAAAACATTTTTAACAACCGTTAACCTGGTGGTTAATAAAACTAACATGATTGATTATGGGAAACTGTTCAAAAATATATATATGCACATTTTATAATGATTCTTGATGAAATTACTTAGGATTCAGTTGTATTTAACCTGAGTTTGAGTGTCACTTTCATCTGTGATTGCCTCAGTTTTGTTGGTCTTTACTTAGAATCAGGCAATTTTCTCCATTTCTTCTCTATAAATGAGGAGATAAAACGTCTTATGCATCGCTTCTGTATGTAATTCTAGTGCATATATTATCAACTGTTCACCATACAGGTGCAAAACAACAACGTTACATGTCCTCTTCTATGAGAGAATAAACCAACTGATTCTTTCTTGTCTGACAATACAATTTTGTAACCTAAGTAATTCAAATGTGATGTAATACAGTAACGCAGTAAAATTTCAATAAATACATAATAATGTGGACAATGTGTGTTCAGAAATCTCTTGGTCCACAGGGCTCTGATGATGTCTCTTCTTGACGATGCAGTCGGGAACATTCACTCCTCCATCATTCAGAGGGGGCCTATAGGAGGTTGTCGTCCACTCCCTGTGTACCTTGTCAAGGGTCACCGGTAGCAGTATACTAGTAGTGGCCTTGCAGACTCTTTTCCTGGAGTCTATGTTGTTCTCCACCACCATCACATGTCTGCCACTGTGCTCACGCTTGACCTTTATCAGGCCTAGAGACATGGCGGTAGGGTGGTCTTGAACGTGCTGTGTGGTGGTTGGTCCCCCGCTCCCCGTCATCGCGGTACCAGAGGGGCGAGGGTTTGCTGGTGTAGTGGCCTGTCTGTAGGACGCTCTCTCTCACACGGATGACAATCTTGTCATGGGAATCCACCTTGATGGTCGGGGACTTCAGTTCCCTTTTGCAGATGGTCTGCCGCGGGTTGCCGGGGTGAGGCTGCATGTCGTCCTTTCTGTCTCTGCTCCCCTTCCTTTGGGGACGTCTGTGTTGTGTGGGCTGGTGGTTCTCCCACGGTTGTTGTCGTCGCCCTGGTTGTGTCCGCAGCTCCTTGGCGGTGTCCTTCGTGGTCCTCTGCTGTTGTTCGTGGTTCAGGTCACGCGTCGTCTCACTCGTCCTGTCCTCTCACCAATTCATGATCTGAGGATGATGAAAACTGCCTTAGAAAACTCCTCACATAAATGATTCAACGCCTTTCTGCTACAGAGGAAAATCATTTAGGGTTAATTAATTTCATTGTGTAATACCATCGTGCATTTGATATCGTTTGGATCCGATCTTTGCATGGAATCAGAAACATTTATTTTTTATCTTTATAATCTGTGATGTCAAATTTAATTTGATCTTACCTCAGGATGCGTTTGGTGTACCTCAGGATACTTACCTCGCCACGCCTTCTCTGGCGTTCTTCACGTCTCAGTGTGGCTCGTCATAATTTAGCATGGGGAAAAAACATAAAATCTAGGCAGCCAGTTAATTTTGCATGAAAAACAATCATTCATTTTCTCGTCTACTCTTAAGTAGTATTAATTTAATTACCTCTAATATACCTTGTGCATTTTGATAATCATTGTGTAAATGATTATCCTGCTTTCAACTGATACAAATAATTCTAACCCTAGCTAACCTTACTGTCATGCATTTGTCCTAATAAACTAACCTACACTGTAGCACTCAACACTTTGATGACCATTGTTACTCAGCTGATAGAGTTGTGCCCTTTTTGATGTCCTGTCATACAGAACCTGTGAGTCGCTTTTGGATAAAAGTGTCAGCTAAATGTACGTGTATACCTTGTACATTTAGATAATTGTGTTTCAATTTTGGTGGTTGATATTTTGCAGTCATGGAAATGTATTAGTTTGTTAAAAGAATCATGCATGTTATTGGTTATAAGCAGAGAATAGAAGGAGGGGATAGCATGCAAGTTATGTTATTTTGTTAGTATGGGAAATATGGTGTCTTTCATGACTGCAAATTCTTCACCCGTGTCTGATTCATGTTAACTAAGTGGTTCTCTGTTGGTCCACCAAGTCTGTGGTCAGATGCAGGCATTTGCATTGCTTTGTCTCTCTTCTCCATCACCTGTGGGTTTCAAGTGTCCATCCTGAATAGTGTCTGCTATCGTCTCACAATTGATTTCCCTTTAGCTCCAAACTGCTTTGTTCTAATGTAGATTAACTCAGTCCCTTTCTGTCTCTTGATTGTCTGTTTGCTTCCTGTAAACACAATTTACATGTGGGTGTTTGGATGCAGATTTGTTTTAACTGGTCAATCGATTGTCTTTCAGCTCCACACATGTTGATATGCAAATTGTTGGAGTTTCAGTCTTTTGTGATACAATTTGGGTGTAGGTCTCTGCATCTCGCCTCAGAGCCTGACTGAAAATAAAAACACATGTTAATTTTCCACTCCTAAGACCATTTGAGTGGGTTCTTTGTTGATTGTCTGTGAGCTTAACAAAAACATCAGCTAGTTCTCATCCATCCCATCCTAGGATGTAATGATAGTGTTATCATTTATCAATCATATCGCATATGTACACAAGCATCATATGAATGTGGAACCACACATTTTGAATCATGTTTAAAAATGTCTTACGATGGAAAGGGCTATAGTTATCTTTCATTGGTTCTTTAGATAAACACATTAACTCAAGTGAATATAACCTAAACATCTTACGTTTAAACATAATCTATGTTGTTTGTGCCCAAGTTTTCAACATTAAAAGCTTATAAAGTCTAATCTAACGCTGTTTATGTGGACTCCAATTCCTGTACTGCCATATACCGGAAACCGGAAGTGTTTGTTTAGCTCCCCGTATTGGTCAGTATGACCGGTACGCCCACAGATGTATTATAATTCTGAAACAGACATTGTAATTAGCTTTATGTGACTTATAATGTGTAAATTAAAGCAACATAAACACTCAAGTGATCTGAGATAGTTGTAATTTACTGTAACTGAGATGATAATTGTGTATGTACAGTTTCTACGTCAAATGTATATACTCTCTTTTCTTGACTCCTTTTGTATTAGCTAACCTTACTGAATTTGCAAATCTGGTATGTCATAAATGTATAGATGTAGCAGTACTGACTATCTGTATGTCATGTATGTCATATATGTCCTGATGAATTGAAAATGGGGGACCCTGATGTAAACAAGACGAAAGTCTTTCTCTGGTCTGCATCCCCTTAACAATTGTGTGTATTGAGCTGTACTGTATTGTACCCATTCTGCAATCTGTTAATAAAGTTTTCAATCAATCAATCAAAGCATCTATATTTATGATTTTCATACTCACCGGAAAAGCTGCTGTGTTTACGTTGGATCCTCACAGTTCAGTTCAGTTATTGAATAACCCTATTAACTTACCCCCGTTTGTGCCCATGTGTATCTTTAATCGAATAGTGGTTCCTGAGGCTGTAGCACGTTACGTGTCGTCAATGCAATGTTCGGTTCGTTTCTCCGGTGGTCTGGGATAATGCAACCCTGGAAACACTCGTCTGCATCTCGCCACCGCAACTCAACATTTTCCAATAGCAGCGCGCACATACATATACAAATAAAACATATACTACACGTGGATTTCACGCACCCTCGGCCTTGGGCACATTAAACTTTACGTTCGCCTATGGATAGTTTCATATAAAATCATAACTCCACGGCGCGCATAGCGTGACGTCATCGCTCCAAGCGACGTTCGTGCGTTCCCATTCGCCTTGGAAATAGTGCTTTGCAATCCTTATATTAGTTCCGCGAGCTTTCAATAGCCTGGAATTTACCTTAACCCAGCGTTTTGTTACCGAATGAACGAGCCTGTGCATATGTGAAAACGTAAACAAACTGAAACGATAAAACTATACTTCCCAAATGGTCGTTCCCGTGGGCCGGTTTTGTTGGTTCTGGAAATTACTATCCTAGTTTGTCGCGTGAATTGCACCTCAATGTTATTCTCTGTATAACGGTACTCGTCTCTCAATGCTCGGCGCGATATCAGTCGGCATATTGTGCGTATACAAACGAGACTTTAAACAGACAAACAAACATTAATACATATAAGTTAACGTGTGTGTATATCTGACTGTTTTGGATCGCTGTTCGTTTAGTCGACCAGCATCTGCTGCGACAAGGCATTTATCCCTTGATATATAACTATACATCGTTATTAAAGTCATAACGACCGAACCTGACTTCGAAATTTACCAGCGATATATTAGATGTGAATATACCGTTTAATCATACTCTCAGTCTCTTCAACTCGCGACTAATGTCCCGTTTAATGTACATTCACGTACTCCCGGGGCATCGCGTAATCATGTACTACTAGGACATCGCGTGATCATCTTCCCGCTATCTGTATGATCAATTGGTTAATTTAATCCGAATACATCGTTTTCAGGATTGGAAGAGATTGTGGGCTTAGGTTGAGGTTGAAACAATGAATATTATGACGCTACTCTGGTAATTTCTAATTATGATTCCATCAGCTTCTCGGTCCTAACTTCCCGCCTCTTTGCAAAGGAATCACAGAACGTTTTTTAACAGAGTAGCGTTTTCAAGGATATCACATCTAATAAGCCCACGTTTCTTGCCTTGTTGCCTATATTTTAGTCTGCATCAGCTAGACTTGGGTTAGCAATCCAACAACCTTATTTTGTGTGCCTTAGCTTTTGGTCGGCTCCAACTCGACCTGGAATAGCACTTCAACCTTTGTGCCTAAACTTTTGGGAATAGCACATATAACCCATCCTCTCAGAACCGCCTGATAAGGACCCAGGTGCACGCGCGCCCTGGTAACGATTCTCAATACAGATCAGATATATTAATGCACATTATTCTTACTCAGCCATGATCTCAATATTTGACAACATTCTGTAATATTCACCTGGCACAGAGAAAAGCGGGAAGGTTTTAATTCCTTGCCATACATTTTTGGTCGACCATCTATTATACTCACTTTTCTCTGTATAGCTGAAACAATACAGCACGCCGGTAGGACGCAAGAAGGTCCGTCACAAGTTCGTAGACGCCAATTGTGGGATATTTGTGGATATCCTGATGAAGAATGTTCTCAGTCAACCGAGGTTTGGATAATAACAAAGGTTTATTAACCAAACAGATAGTAAGTATATAGAGAGAATGGCTGAGGGCTTCCCCCAGGTGATCAGCTGAAATGACCCAGGTAAGAAGACCCCGATAGATCTCGGGAGGAGATCTATATAGGTAACAAGGGGGGGGGTGTGGTCCCATTTGATAGGTCAGATGGGGGGGGGGGGGGTACAGGTTTGGGGAGAAAGGGGAGGGGAATGTCTTATTCCACAGAGAGGGGGGGGCACAGGTAAGGGGGACACAGGGGAGGGGAAATATATTTACATGAGGACATTATATTATACCACAAGTGTTAGTCCTAGTAATGGTTCATTCTAGTGATATGTGTAGTGTTAGTCCTAGTAATGGTTCATTCTAGTGATATGTGTAGTGCTAGTCCTAGTAATGGTTCATTATAGTGATATGTGTAGTGTTAGTCCTAGTAATGGTTCATTCTAGTGATATGTGTAGTGTTAGTCCTAGTAATGGTTCATTCTAGTGATATGTGTAGTGCTAGTCCTAGTAATGGTTCATTCTAGTGATATGTGTAGTGCTAGCCCTAGCTAGTTTGCTCAGCACCAGTAAAGGGAGTGAATGTCCGTACACGCGACCCACTGTGAAGCACTTTGGTTGACAAGTGTCATGTTTAAATGTGCTATACAAATCAATTTGATTGATTGATTGAGTACATGTAGGCCTAGCATATGGTGGGATGTCAATAATGATAAAAAGGAAAAACTGTGTCTCTTGGTTACTGCTTGAGCACTCACAGACACACACACACACACACACACACACACACACACACACACACACACACACACACACACACACACACACACACACACACACACACACACATGCAGAGCAATAAATCTATAGCACTACGCTTCTACACACACCATGAATACAAAACGAGAATCCTACAATTATTTTCTTTTCTCGATCTATAAAACAGTATGAAATGCACACGTACTGCGAAAATAACATGTTTTAAAGGGGAAATATAGCATTCACTATTATCTCCATGATGCTAAAGTGTAATTGGGTATTCAAGAGCCCTCATTTCCATTCAGCCCCACAGCCAAGGAGGAAGGAGGTGAAGAAGCGCCAGGCCTCTCCGTTCAGCCTTTCTTTCATAGCAGATGGAAAAGTGTCAATGCCTCATATTATGCAGGATCCTTGACTACCTCATAGGATAATGATTCATAGAGACACATTGACCTGCCGGGGCCCTATTATGTCAATTTCCCAGTTTAATATTGCATTTTGTGGTCTATTTACAAATAGTCAAAAGCACCTACATTAGTTACAGATGTACAGGCTGTGTGTGCAGAACCTCCTGAAACTGACTGTTTTGGCTCCTTTTTCGTTAAATGCAAATGAACTGCTGCTTCCCACACCTGGGCGTGCTCATGCAGAGGCATCTGGTTCACAAAATTCTGATCAAACTGTCAAATTAGGTGTTGCAGATCAAATATGAATGAAAATCCAGCAACTGCATATCCTATTTACCACCTAAAATGTTGTCAGAAACATATTTTAGTGAACCGTTTAGGTGGAAAAGAGAACATTTACGAGTGAGCCACCATATTAAAAAAAGGAGACACAGAAGTCAAGGACCACCCATATGTGTGTTACATGGTGTTACATGGTGTTATATAGTGGGATAGAGCAGTAACAGAAGAAAAGGCTGTAGTACAAATGAGGTGTTTCAGGAAAAAAAGACTATAAAAAAACTGCCTTTGGACTTTTGGGCTTTGTAACTCTGCAGATGTTTAGACTTCCAGCTATATAACACACTAAAGGGAAGGGGGAACCCAAAACGCATAATAAGCATTCATTTCAGGAGGAAGCCAGCACCATGATGCCATCACTTTTTATCCCGGCCCCTATACTCCTGATCTGTCTACCTGCACAACAAGTACACACCTCGCTAAACTCCTCCCTCATAGAGATTTCAAGCTATTCATACTCTATTCATGTTCTTGCAGGTGTATTCACCCTCTGCTCATTATTATTACCGTGATTATCATTAAGCGTTCAACTCCATGTGTATTCTCATCATTGCTTGTCTGCTATAGCCATTACCTGTGATTACCATCAAAGCTACCAACGTTGCATTAAGCATGCATATTCTTACCATAGTTCTTGTTACGGCTTCACCTCCACAACCCTCCATACCTGCCTCATACACCCCCTGCACTTCAGCTCTATACCTGCTGCACACACCCCCTGCACTTCAGCTCAACCCTCCATACCTGCCTCACACACCCCCTGCACTTCAGCTTGGGAACTACATGCATGTAATAGGCACAAGTGAAACGAGTTGCGCCGATGGATGGAGACTCCACACCTGCTCCCACTCTACCCCTCTGCCTACAAGAAGCATGGTTTTCCATTCATTCAGCATCAGATCTTCACTGGCTGGCATTGTGTCACTTAGTAATGAGAGAAGGGGCGTGGCTACGGGGATGGCCGCTGTTGCTAGGGGAAAGACGCTATAGCTGTGAGTTTCTGGTTTAAAGTAAGACTAACCAGACTAGGAGACGAAGCAGACGCGTAGACACGTTGACAGAGAGACATCAGTAAGCTGGAGGGTGGGGGATGGGAGGCCCTCCACCCTCCGGGGCCACGAGATCGCTAACAGGGAAGGCTTTTGGCTAACCACTGGGCCGCAACAAACCATCGAGCTGATAACAGGAGAGATCGGTAGAATTAATTAATTCAATAGACTTTTCAAAGACTTTCAGAACTGTTTCCATCTTGTACGAGTCTATGTTTATGGAATAAACATAACGTTTCAAAGAAAGGTACCACGTTTCCAGTGTGTCGATTCTTCTGATTACGGATGTACCAATACGAGATGATACAGTGTGTGACAGCCAGTGAGATAACTATCAACCGATGACACAAACACAACGCAGAGGGAACTTCACGGAACCACAGGTGACGAGTTGATTACTGATAACACGAGAATCCAACACTGCCCACCTGCTGGCCACTCTGGTGTCGATCAGAGGGGGGCAGCCACGTGCGCACAATGTGCTTCCTCCCTACCCATCCCACCTAGCCGAGCGTGCACCCAGTGAATCCATGCCAACCCGCCAGTAAGGCATGTATATCAATCCCTCTGCGGCCCAGCCATGCTTCATTCTCATATTTCAAATAAATACCTTGCACCTCATTCATGTCTCATGTTATCATAGGTGTCATTAGTTAAACACACTCTATCATTGCAAACACATTGCTGTGCAGGTTACAGTCCACTATCCTAAAACAGGTACTGTAGTAGGGATGTGTGTTTCTTTGCATGATGTCATAGGGTTGTCTGTATATTTTGCTGGGCATAATACAGTACATGTCTATGCTCTGGTGTATTAGTGTGTATTCTTGGGTAAATGTATGTTGTTATTGTGTGTGTCCCCATTCCAGGCCATCCCACCATGCAGCTCACACTGAGGTATGAACCATAGCTGTGCAGAACTGATTATGCCCTGACTCATTGTTATTCTCTTCCCCCGACGGCAGCAGAGCCTGGCCCTGATCTATCGCTCACACACATACCACTACCCCCGGAGGCAGACCCTTAGGCCTGCACTGTAAAAAAAAAAAAAAAAAAAGTATTAAATAAAAAAAGCAAGCTTAGAAAGAATTGATTTCTATTTCATCATTCTGACTCACTAAAGCTCATTCTTTTAAAAAAAAATATATTATTGATCTTTTTCCCCCTCCTTTTTCTCCATTTTTCTCCCATCCCAATGTTAGTCGTTATGCCAATTCCCAATCCCCTTCCTGGTCATTGCGCACCTACCCCCTACAGTCAGTCTGGGCGAGTGGAGGCTATCACATGCTTCCTCCGACACATGTGTAGCCAATCAACCGCTTCTTTTCACCTGGCAGCGCGGACTCTCACTGAGAGAGTGTAACGTGTGGAAGGATCACACTACCTCCCTTAGATTCTTTCCTCGCTGAGCAGGCGCCCCGACCGAACTGTAGGAGTCGCTGTTTACAACGACCAGGACCCACCCACCGGCTTTCCCACCCTCTAACACTGCCAATTGTGTTAGTATGACGGCCGGCCAAGCCGGAAGCAACGCAGAGAGCTTGGCTCGATACCAGTATCTCCTGCGTTAGTGGCATGCGCCTTGCCCGTTGCGCCACCCAGCCGCGCCTCACTAAAGCTCATTCTAAGATATTCATATTCATATTCATATTCAAATGATCCCGTTCCCATTTTGTTGGGTTCGGGAAGATTAATCATAATATAATAATATAATCCTGAGACAATCCTATAATCCTGAGATAAGGAACTTGCTTTAAGGTCTTGAATAAGTTAGATTACCATGAAACGAGTGAATCGCTGTGAAACCAATCAAAATATCCGCCGGTGTGGTTAGAATTTACTTAATATTTCGAAACAAGCTACATAATTGTGAATGTAAAACATAAACATCTCGTCAGTATGCATTTCAGCCCACTCTCTCTCTCTCTTGACATTTAGCCTCTTCTGACCACAAGGAACAAAAAGGACCTTCTGTTAAAGAGGGTTGGCAAGAGAGAGCCGGTGTCCGCCTACTGTTACTGCTCATAATGGAGGAGAGAGATTTCTGGTTGGAAAGATCATCGGATGCGAGAGAAGGGGCAGCTGAGGCTAGTCTGTTATTGTTTCATTCTGTATGAGCCTGAGAAGATCACATTATATATCAACTCGTGTCATACAACTAGGCAGGGGTGTCGTTTTGGTATGGCAAGGTATGGCACTCGCCATACCTTGGCAAATAAATATGTATGTGTATTTGCGATTATACATGCGCAGGATGAGTGTATTTGCCATGTCTCGCCCCTTCATCAACGGAGGCCGACACACAGTATTCCAATACACATCTCACTATCCTGCGCATGTATAATCGTGGGAGGGGGCGTGGTCTTTTGTGTGTAACCTGGACCTGGACTCGCAATGGATATGTTTGTTGTCAGAAGCGGTGACAGTGGCTAACTCAGAGAAGAAGTGCAGATTTTCCTTGCAGACAAAAACAACCCATTGGCAGAGAAATGTGCTGATAATGAGCTGGATTACGAAACCCTGTTAGTGACACTCCAGGTTAATCAGCAGATATTTTGGGGTAATTCGTCTTTCGTGTGACGAGCTTATCGTGTGCTTTTATTTTGATATTCCTTATTTCCACGTTGAAATTACGCGATACATTAAGTGTGGGGTCGCCAAAAAAAGATCCTAAATCAAATGGGGTCATGGTATAAAAAAGTTTGTGAACCCCTGGCTTAGTGATTATAACAGTACAGTTCAGCATTCAGTAACCCATACTTTTTGTGAACGTGTTTTTGATACTACATTCTGTTGAACACATACCTCAAAACTGTACCTAAGGAAAATTGGCTAAATTGCAAGAAAAATAATAGACAGTTATGATATTACATTCTGCTCAGCATAATTTATATGCAAAATATTGTGGTTCCCTGCTTTAGTCTGTTGACACATTTATATACTAAATGCTTTTGTAGTCCTGTGTCATAGCTAATGGGGGCTTTCACACTAGCCATTCGGGGTCGAATCCCCCGCGTCCCCGTGGACGCTGATTCGCTCCAAACCTGGACCGCTGGAATAGGTGGTGTCGGGTGCAAACCAGCGTCCCCGACGACGGAGCGGGGGGCGTGGTGTACAAGCTTGTACCAAAACACGGAAGAGGCTTGCTGTATCAACTTGCTGACACACACAACGTCATTACTGTAATGCTTTCATGCTTGCTTGAATGTTGGCCAGATAAAAACATACAGCAACAACTGGACAATACCCACAAAAACGATATTTATCGGCAATTTGGCGAGTTCAGACCTCATTCATTGGTTTCTTGTTCGAATGCATTTATTTCTATAGACCAGTGACATGCAATATAATTGACGCAAGCAATGGGCTAACGTTAGCTGCTAAGTTATCCCATAAATAGGCTAAGCTAACTAGCGTTAGCCGCTAACCCAGGAAACGCTCAAAGCGGACTCCACGACACAAGTTCCATTCGTGAGAAACGGTGGTGGGTTATATTGACAAGGCTTGACAACAGAGGCTCAAAGATAACTTCATATTTATTGGTTATTCGTTTCTTTATATCGGGCATCCAGTTTCCATCACCGTGTGTTCAACTCTTCCTGTGCTGACGTTCGAGAGTGACATCATCGCCTACGGCAGCTTACACGCTCAAAACGCAAACCGTAAACAAAAACCGGAGCGAACCAGACTGCAGTGTGTACACAAACCAGAGGGGGAGAGGGAGGGGGGGAGTTCGCACTGGAGTTTGCACTCAGGACGGAGCAAGGACGGAGCCCCCCCCACCCTCCCGAATTCCCATACCTTGGCTTTTACTGAAAAGACGCCACTGCAACTAGGCTCAGATTCAATTTGTGAAGTTGTAATTGAATCTCTTGGGAGGTAATGGATCTGTGAGCGTGTTCACTCATACATCAAGTCATAAATGTGAATCTCTAAAAGGAGGAGAAGAAGACATCAGAGGAAGAGGCAGAGCGTGGATCCAAGCCAAAACATCTCTGTTCCTTTTCCCTACAACAGTTATGTGTAAGTGGTAACCTGTACAGTATAGGTCAAGGATCCTGAAGTGTAAGGCAAAAGGAAGTTGGGCTCTTGAGCAGGCCCAGGGACATTGCTGAAATGACGAGAGAAATGAAATTGTAATGTCTCTCCAGCACAAGCTGTCTCCTCTACTGTTCCAACAACCCATTTACACTGATGCAGGATTTGATTGCCTCAATCTACGACCAGCACGCACAGTAAGATGACACGGCTGCTGTGACAGTCACCAGAACAGCTTTCTGCGAAGCCGCAGCAGGGTTCTCATCGTTCTGCTTTCAGTGGAGGACAAGATGTGTCTGGAACATGGAAGACTATTAGGCAGGACTGGAAATTATTTAATGGGGAAATATTACCTAACATCATGATTAATCACACTAACTAGGAATATATATATTGATATACATGCACAGCCTTCATAGAACACCAAGGCTCTTTGTGTAGAAAGTAATGGATGAAGCCAGGATAAAAGCTGTATCAATGCATTTTATATGTATTTATTTATGTATTTAACAGTTCTGGTCTTGTGGCCCATAAGTGGGTCAGAACAAACAGAATACTGGCATTCACAGATCAATAGTATTTTTTTCCCCAATACTCTTCTATTTATTGTGGGCAAAAACTAACCATCATCAGCATTTATGCTCACAATAAATAGAAGACTATTGATCTGTGAGTGTTTGTTTTTATCATAGCCACAACCGTGCACCCAATACAGTGTTCAAGATTTAGAGCTTCACGCAACTCTAATTCTCCTCATAAGCGACCCATCTGCCATTTGCCAGAACTGCCAGATGGCCAGTCCAAGCCTGGGTGGTTGGGTCAGACTGTGGTAGGGATGTTTGATGGACAGAATTACTTAGTTGTAGTGAGGGTCATACTGTATCTTGGTAGAGGCTGTTTTGATGGACAGAGTTAGTTGTTTACTTGTTTGATAGTGCGGGTCATACAGTAACCTGGTAGATGCTGTTTTGATGGACATAGTGCCTTGGATGTTGTTGATGAGGGTCATACCTTGGTAGAGGGGCTGTTTTGATGGACAGTGCTCCTTGGAGGCTTCTCATGCTGAGAGGTGTCAGGTCACAGCGCTTAGTGAACCATGGACAAAGGGCTGTGCTGCCATATGCACACACACACACACACACACACACACACACACACACACACACACACACACACACACACACACACACACACACACACACACACACACACACACACACACACACACACACACACACACACACACACACACACACACACACACACACACACACACACACACACACACACACACACACACACACACACACACACACACACAACCACACTCTTAAAAAGTAACATGCCACTCCAGCTCAGCGATGGTCATATTGGTCCTCAGAGGGTCCTGGCAAGTGGCCAAGCCCCGGCCAGGCGGCCACGCTTATTCAGGTTGAGAGCTGGGAGCTCTGCCCTGTTTGAGACCTTTCAAAGAGTAGTTCTACTACTTTTACACAGGTAGGATTACACTGTGGGGACACAAAGAACCTGCCCACTGCAAGGGAAGAGGAATGAACCGCTAGGGTTGAAGAGTTGAAACAGCCTACAGGCCGAGGTCAGAGTGACACGGACAACTAAGGAGCAGCAGCACTCACACACCGGCCATGCTCCCCTGTCTAACTGCTCTAAAACTACTACTGTATATGGTTAATAAAACATATTGAGACATGATGAGGCAGTACTGTACTAAGGGTAAACACAGGTACAGTACCAGTATGAGATGACCAACCTCTGTTCCTGGCTATTTAGGGTATATGCAGCATGTCATGAATATTCGCCCCAAAGACTGGGTCGAGGATTGGCAACCACTCACGAACAAATGTGAAAACACAAGTGGAGGGTTGGTGCTTCACTGACCCCACATGTGCTTCAGTAGCACAAGGCTACGATTTGTTCATTTAAAAATGATAGGATATAGTCACTTAATTATCTGAGATTTGCAGACCCACGTAAACCAGGTTATGTCTACTCACCTATCAGCCTCCCTTCAGCAGTACAGCCACCTCCCCCGCACTCACTGTGGCACTGATTGAATGTCCTGTACTGTCACTAAGTGTTAGTTTAGCAGGAAGATATGATTAGAAACAATCTAGAAGCTCTATTTCATATTTTTTGTTTCTTCTGCTTTGAGCCTGGAATGAGGAAATTATGTGTGCAATTCCCCACTGGTCTGGAAGTAATTTTAATCACAGGTGATATTGGGGGAGATTTTATGCCAGGAGAAACAATTTGGAAATGATATATTATTACAGTTCCTTGTGGCATGAAATGCTGCATGTATTGAAAGATTGAAAGATTATTTTAAATGTTTTATTGTGTAATATATCTGCCACTGTCTCCATCACATTTACATTTACATTTAGTCATTTAGCTGACGCTTTTATCCAAAGCGACTTACAAGTTCTGTACGACAAGACAGCAAGAAGGGTACAACTCACCACAACACAACTGTACAAGTCACACTTGCATCTGTGCACGTAGCTCACACACTCATGTATGAACACACACACACACACACACACGCACGCACGCACGCACACACACACACACACACACACACACACACACACACACACACACACACACACACACACACACACACACACACACACACACACACACACACACACACACACACACACACACACACACACACACACGCACACACACAGGGTGCGAATCATGGGGGAGCTCGGTGAGCCATGGCTCCCCTAGATCAGACATCAGCTCCCCTGAAAACATGATTTGTAATTTTTGGGGGGTCTCTAAATTACTGAAAATAAATGCTATTTTTGCCATGCATTTCTAATTTTTCTGTCATTTTCTGTATCATCATCGTGTATAATAGGCTATTTTGATGTATGATTAATGATTTGCACACTAATTCACTGTAATAGACAATAGCATAAATCTGTGTTGAATTAAGGGACTCTGTGTGGGGATGTTAGTGACTGTCTAACTGTGCATATGACTGTTTACACCTGTAACAGGTTACCTATGCATATATATCTGTCTCCACCGGAGGGCGCTCTAGGCGTAGCTACCGGAGTATTCTACCGTAGAGGTAACTATATAAGAGGTCGCCCTCTCTCATTTCTTTCTCTTCTCCAACGGCTCTCAACGAGAGCAGAGCTCTGTACATCCACTGCTTATATGTGAATAAAGAAGTCAAGTCAGTTCGAGCACAATAGAGAATCCATGCCTCTTGACCACATTATTGATGCCCCAGAAGCGAGTTCTGTTAACAGGTTATGGGCCCAGATAACGCCGGGGGCAAAATAGTGGAGGTACTGTAGTAAGTTTAGCTGAGTTATAGGCTAGGATAGCACCGTGTGGCTAGTCGCTAGGCCGACCAGAGTAAAAGACTAAGCATATCATTAACGAAGAGAATGGAAGACAAAAGAGAAAACGGGAGGCCGATAGTCAAAGGAAAAGCAGAGAACTGTGAGCTCTGGGGAGAGCGCGTGCTGTGCTGCATGCACGGACCAGGCTGAGAAAGACTGACGGTGCCGGGAGGACACTTCGCCGGACAAGGAAGGCCCAGAGTCGTGGCCCTCTACACAGCACTGTCGAGCCTGAAGAAGGGGATCACCGAAACAGTGACCGAATACATCAACAGAGTGGAGCGAATCACGACGCCATTGAGGTGCGCTGGCAAAACACAGAGCGATGGGCTATTGATGGCGATGGTGACGAGGGGACTACCGGAGCTGTACAAACCGTTCACACTCCTGATAACACACGGTTCAATGGACATTACGCTGGAACAATTCAAGGCTAGGCTGAGGGACTTCGAAGCCTCAGAAGACACCCACACAGCCGCCACACGGAAGGGGGAGTGGGCGCTGAGGGCCCGAGCAACGCCAAGAGAGAGAACCAGGATCCCAGTGGAGTGTTGGAGATGCGGAGATAAAGGCCATCGGAGGAGCAAATGCACAAAAGCTGTCTGGTGTAGCTACTGCAAATCCGCGGGACACACAGACAGAGCGTGCAGGAAGAAACACGAACAAAATGGCGGTCACCAGCGAGACGAAAGACACGAACGGGGTGGCAGTTGCAGATGAGTCGAGGGCTGTGGACAGGATGACGACAATGGCGACAATCGACGTGAGATGAGTCGAGACGACGCCCGGAGGATAACGGGACAAGGAGATTACGCTTTCGGAGCGCGGACGGCGTGCGTCGCCGGACCGGCTCAACCGCAGCAGGCCCAGTACGGGGGACTGATCGTGGACTGGGCATGGATACGTCGCCACATGTTATCGACGACAGGAGTCGGGTCAAAAACGTTGACGACCCCCTCCACCGAGAGAGACACGGGCTGGCACACGGGAGGGGGGACGCACAGGTATGCCTCATGGACAGCAGGGGGCGCCGGCGTACAGTCATGCTGAAGGACGCCCTGTATGTACCATCGTTCCCACAAGAACTATTCTCTGTAATAGCTGCAAGCGGCACCAAGGTGTCCTTCAATAAAGGTAAAAGATGTTCCTGTAGACGGTACCCGATTTGACATAGAGATGTACCAGAGAGTATTTTATATGAAAACGGAGTGTAATGACAATGACCAGTGTAATGATAATAATGATGTGTATAGGGCGGCTACGTGGCGTAGTGGGCAAGGCGCTCGCCACGAATGACGGAGACGCTGGGCTTGCCTGTTCGAGCCCAGCGCTCCACATTGCTTTCAGTTTAGCTGGTCGTTCATACTAATACACATTGGCCGTATTAGGGGGTGGGAAACTGATGGGTGAGGATCGGGCGTTGTGGACAGCGACTCCTACAGGTCGGTTGGTGCGCCTGCGCAGTAGAATCAGGAAGTGTCGGGGGCAGCGTGAGCCTCCCACGCGTTACTCCACGCCACTGAGAGATCGAGCTGTGCAGGTGAAAAGATGCGACTGCTGTTACCTCAAGTACCGGAGGGGACTTGTGCTATGTATGACTTAGTCCACATTGCAGCCGGCTTGTGGGAGGCAAGAAACAGCGTTCGTGACAGGGGAGGGTTGAATTGGATGATACGAAATTGGGATGGGAGAAAATATAGAAAATGGGAGAAAAAGTGGACCAAAAAAAATAAAATAATGATTTTTTTATCTTAGGGGGGCTAATATTAGATTTAGCCTAATGTGTGCTCAGTATTGCGGTATGTGATGATGACAGAAGGGTAATAATTATTTGTATTTTCAGGCTGTATCTGCGCCTAGGGGTCAAATTTTCAATAAATGTATCCTCATCACTCGGTCGAGCTCCAGCTCTGTCACTCAATGACTTTTCCTAAAAGTAGCCGATTTATCTGGCACGGTTTCTGAAATTTCAAAATGACTTCAGGAAAATGTAATTAGAACGTTATGTTTTATGTCACTCAAACCTACATTTCATTGTGGTAAACCTCATATTTTTATATTCAGAGGTAATTATATAGTTTACACTCTTTATTTTTCTCATATTTCTCATATAAGCTGTCGGGTCATCTGACCCGTTCCTGGCGGGAATTAGTGGCATTTTCTCCATGGCTGTGCTAGTGTTAACAAATCATTTGTTGAACATGAACAAATAAATGGAGGTACAGTATAGTTGTTTTTTCAGATCCATTTTTCAAAGCATCTACAAATGTGTTACTACACATTAAACAACATTATTTAATGATGAACAAATCAAGTACAAACAATGTTGATAATGAGTTATAAATAATGTAGAACTAATTTGTAAATGTTATACAAATATAGTTATAAATGATTTAATAATAATTTATGAATGTATATAAATGGTTTGTTCATGATTAGTTCATTATCTACAAATACCTTATAAAGGTCTTATAACTGAGTGTTATTATAAAGTGTTACCAAAAGGGTAACTGAGATCGGAATAAAGGAGTTTTTAAACCTATTTAGAGCGTGGAACTCTAAACCTCCTCCCAGAGGGCAGTAGCTCATACTCGGCCTGTAAAACATGCATGTACAGAGAAGAAAAGGGTATGTATTTGCTTGTCTATCTCCATGCAGGGTAGATGGCAAATAAGCAAATTTCCCCAAAAGTTGGCGTGTTCCTTTAAGGGCCAGACAAGAGTAGTGGATTTATTTCAGTCCGTCTCTTCAGTTCTTTTTTATAATGGCCTTATGCAAGCTGTAAAAATGTCCTTTTCACTTATTTTCTCATTATAAATCAAACTATGTGGGAAAAAAATTACCTTTGATGTTGTGAACAAGTATGTAAGACCAGAGAATAAGGATAGAATGGGTTAGAATAAGGATACCAGAAATACAAATAAATGATGAGTCGTTTTTCATATTTTCAATCTTTGAAAAAAGATCAACGGAACCTTTTTGGGGTCACTCAGAACTCTTGTTTGTGTGTATGCAAGTGATTGTGAGCAAAATGGACAGGAACATAACTTGCTGTAAGCTTGGTTATTATTATTATTTATTTTTTATTTTAATCTTTTCTCACTTTTCCTGTATTTTTGCTCCCATCCCAATTTAGTCATTATGCCAATTCCCTTCCTGGTCGTTGCGCGCATTGCCCCACTGTCGGCCTAGGGAGGGTGTAGAACTACCACATGCCTCCTCCGATACATGTGGAGTCAGCCAGCCGCTTCTTTTCACCTGACAGCGAGGACTCTCACTGGGGGAATGTAACGCGTGCGGAGGTTCACGCTATTTCCCCCTGATCCCCTCCCTGCTGAACAGGCGCCCCGACCGACCAGTAGGAACCGCAGTTTACAATGACCATGACACGTACCCCGCCGGCTTCCCAGCCAGTAACACTGCCAATTGTGTATAGGGACGACTGACCAAGCCGGAGGTACCGCTGACAGCTGGATTCGATCCCAGAGTCTCTGCAGTGGTAGGCGAGTGCATTCTCCACTGCCCTACCCAGCCGCCCCAGCTTGGTTATTTTTTCACCTGCCATGATGACGTTGATATTGCATACTGTATTTTGTCATAGCCTGCGCCGTGACACATGATAAGACCAGTGTTTGTGAAGTATTGAGGTTGTGAGTGTTCAGGCGTGTAAGTGCACCTGCTGTTGGGTAACCTATTCATCTTGATAAATAAAAAATATGTAAGTGTGCTTCTTGTTGGAGTGTCGACTTCTCTATTGCTTGGCAATTTATTGATGAAATTGTTTAATGAAACCCTGTAAGTGCGCCTGTTACTGGGGTGGTGACTTCTCTATCACTCAGCCTATAAGTTATTGATTGCTTTAAGCAACTCATATGTGGTCTGTTGTCTCCACTTACATACTGTATCAGAGAGAGAGGCTGATTATGAAGTCAAATGCCAGACAGCGCATCAAAGATATGCCCCAAAAAATATGCCCCCAAAAATGATCTACTTACACTGTAATCACCATTTTCAGTGGTAGTGCCCCGCCTTACAGTTTCTCAATTGCTTAAACACATTTCCTGATAGACTACCTGACTTCCTCAAAACCCTAAACACAAATCTCAAAACTGACACAAAATGCTAAATCCTATACACTTCTCTTGCAAAAGCACACTTTGCCCTCAAAACAGTCTTAACTCCTTTTCTTTTCTTTTCAAATGACAAAACACATACATCATATGAGTAGACATTCTAAACAGTCATTGGACACTGGTGTGCAAAATGGAAAACATTATAGTATGAATGGAAAACACTATATGAATGCTTTATCAGTAGAATTATGCCTTTGCATGTTCAATGTTACACTTTCACCTGTTGGATGTTTCAAGTTTCAAGTTTTGTTTGACTGTATTTGTCATGTATAAAGTACATGTACATTACATTGAAATGCTTGGTTCTGTAAAATTACCAGATAATATTTTACGTATACTCAAATAGAAAACAACACCCAATATTTTACTGTATAATGACAGTGTATTTCTTTACCCAAAATGGGATGAAATTACAGTAAAGAGATAACAGAAAATAGGCAATAAACAATACAAAACAACTAGTCTGCATCCTGCCTTCGCTCTCTGTACTCCTCCTCTTCAGAATTTCAGGGAAGAGAAATTTGTCAAAGATATTGAAAACATATCATGGGATGATGTATATAAAGAGGATAACCCAGAAGAAGCACTAAGTATATTTATGAAGAGGTTTCTCCAAGTAGCGGACAGACATGCGCCTATATAAAGTGTACAGTGAAAACAGTAAGGGCACCCTGGTTAGATGAAGAATTAAAAGATTGTATGGCAGAAAGAAATGCAGCAAAAAGTAAAGCATGCAAGTCTGGATGTCTGGTTGATTGGTAGAACTACCGCAAGCTGAGAAATTGTGTCACAAAGTGGAATGGAAAGAAAAAGAAAAGCTATTTTCAAGCTAAGATAAATGAAGTGAAAAATTACAGTAAACAGTTATGGAAAACATTTAACACTGTACTACTAGGAAGGGGGAATAACAATGTACCTAGCTTTATTGAGGTTGATGGGGCATTTATAACAAAGCCTGTTGATATAGCTTGGTATTTCAATGACTTCTTCTTGTGTAAGGTTGAAACTCTAAGGAATAATATGTGTATGAGTAATGTAAAATATAATGATAACATATTAGAAAGGATTATGAAAGATAAAAAATGCTCATTTAGTCTATGTTCTGTTGACACTAGATTGGTGGAGGAAATGTTGTCAGATATAAAAAAGGAAAAACCAGAAGGCCTGGATAACATGGATGGTAGACTACTGAAGGTTTCAGCAAAGCATATAGCAGGTACGGTCACGCATATTATAAATCAAAGCATCAAATATGGTATATGTCCAAAAGTCTGAAAGGAGGCTAAAATCATTCCTTTACAGAAAAATGCAAAAGTCAACCTGTCAGGTGCAAACAGTCGCCCTGTGAGCATTTTGCCAGTGTTGGCGAAGATAATGGAGAAAATAGTGTTTACACAAATTCAGAGTTACTTCAATGACAATGAATTGAATACTGATTTTCAGCATGCCTATAGGGATGGTTACTCAACAGCGTTGACACAGCTAGTAGATTATTGTCTAATCTAATGGATATTGATATAGAAAGAAATTAGCAGGATCAGTGATGTTAGACTTCAGTGCAGCATTTGATGTCATGGATCATGAAATACTACTGGGGAAACTTAAAGACTATGGCTTTGCTTCATCGTCAGTTTCATGGATAACTAGCTAATTATACAGTAGAAACCAGAGAGTATTTTTTAACGGTAGCCTATCTGAAGTGAAAAAAGTTAAGTATGGAATTCCGCAGGGAAGCTGCCTTGGACCTCTGTTATTCACCATTTATACAAATTATTTGCTGTTAATTTTAGAGCAAGTGAAGGTGGCTATATATGCGGACGATACAACCCTGTACATGGCGTCCTCCTCTGTGGAAGATCTGGGTGTGGCACTAAATAAAGAGCTACAAAAAGTAGAAGAGTGGATTAGAGCGAATAGAATGGTTTTAAACATAGCAAAAACAAAGTGTATTTTAATGGGTTCTCACCATATGCTAATTGCTAATCCAAAATTAAAAATAATGATGGAGGGGACTGAAATTGAACAGGTAGAAGAAGCAAAGCTACTAGGTATAACATTGGACAGTCATCTGAGCTGGTCAACGCATATAAATAACATAACAAAAAAATGGGGAGAAGGCTGGCGTTAATTAGAAGATGTGCAGAATTCCTAACTCCAGAGTCAGTGATCCATGTTATCCAGGCTCTGATCCTTTCACATCTGGATTACTGTCCGGTGATCTGGGGAAGTGCTGGAAGAGAAAAACTGGGAAAACTACAAATGACACAGAACAAAGCAGCGCGCCTTGCTCTGAAGTGTAGGAAAAGGTCAAACATAGTAAGTATGCATAAAAAACTGTCATGGTTAATGGTAGAACAAAGACTAAATGTAAATATCATAATGTTTTTTAGAAATATATATAAGAACAAAAAAACCTGCTTGTCTATATGACGAGATACAATTCACAATAAACAGACACAGTTACTCCACCAGGCATGTGTCAATGGAAAGATGTACTGTAAGGATGCCAAGAACAAATGCAATGAAAAGGACTGTGATGTATAGAGCCATGACTGCATGGAATTCCTTACCACCTGCACTAACTATAGGGTTGAAGAAAAACAGACATTTAAAAAACACCTTAAAAATCATATAAGAAATAATGGTACTGTCAGTTAAGTAAACATAGTGGGTGATTGAGAAGATGGGTATGTGTGATTGGTGAACTTAGATATTTTATTATAATATTTGTATGTGTTATTGAGGTGTATTGTATTGTTTTATTGTATTGTATTGTATTGATTGTATTGTATTGATTTTATTGTATTGTATTGATTTGTGTGGACCCCAGTAATAGTAGCTGCCTGTGGCAATGGCTAATGGGGATCCGAATAAACTAAACTAAACTCTTCCTCTTCCTCCACCTCATTCTCCTGCTCTTCCTTGTCCTCTTCCTCCTCCTCTTCCTCCTCATCCTCCTCCTCCACCTCCTCCTCCCCCTTGTCCTCTACCTCCTCTTCCTCCTCCTTGCCCTGCTCCTCCTTGGCCTCTTCCTCCTCCTCCTCCCTGTCCTCTTCCTCCTCCTCCACCTCCTTCTCCTTGTCCTGCTCCTCCTTGTCCTCTTCCTCCTCCTCTTCCTCCTCTTCCTCTCACTCCTCTGCCTTGCTGCTCACCTCTCTCTCCAATGTTGCCACCATCCATTTATCTTGAAACAAACCAGGAGCTGTGACCCTTCTATAGCAAATTTCTGATTGCAAATTGCACAACAGCCTTTGGAGTTTAGAAATGTGATTGGCAGTGTGTTCTGTGTGAACACCAAGAGAGGGAATTCAAGAAGAGTGTGCAAGATATAGAGAATTATGTCTAGTGTTGTGAAAAATGGTTTGGAATGGGAATCTGAGTCTAAAGCAGAAAATGTGAAGCAGACAGGGCCAAATAACCTCTTCCACCCGACGGGACCGGTACCGGTCCCAAAATGACATCACGTCATAAATCAAGCTCTCTACACTGTCTGACATAATTATCGGGTTTTTTTCAAACGTATTCAAGAATAAACATCATAACCATGTCACAACAGCAGTTATAATGTATATTTTCATCAATACGTTTGTTTACCAATAGGTTAAATTGTTATTAGTGCGATTTTAGTTTAAAAAAAAAGATTGTTATCGCGGAAATCTGCCATTTTGAATTACCGGCCGTCAGTGCATGTAGTCATTTTGAGTCATTTTGAGTCATTTTGAGAAGAGGACATCCAGAGCTTTCAATGAGCGTTGGAAGCTTACAATGAGCTTTGGACATTTTCAAAACGACACTTCCCAAAGGCCTCTAGCTTTCTTCAAGCAAATGACTTCCTGATTATTATTTTTTCTTTTTCTTATTACTCTGGGTTATATACCACAAAACGGAACATTATGGGCATATATTGGAGCGCAGTTAGTTTGTCTCCCCTATTTTGAGCATTTAGCAACCATCCAATTTGAAATCAGTTTTAAAATGGCGGAGCTCTTGCAAGAATAAAAAACCTACTGTACATACAGTAGATTTCATTATCTGTTCTTCATGCACGCCTGGTGATACTAAATCCAAATTGAACTCGGCCATTTGAAAGAGAAGATTTGGCCCAATCCTTAAATTTGCGGATTGGCTATAATAAAGTAATTTATAGGCCTGCTATTCTATATTCTATAATAATATTTCAAATTGCATTGGTCCAAATGGGATAATTCAGTACTGTATCTACAAAACTTCTGTTTAATCATCTTCCCTTTATTAATTTCCTTAGATGTCTTGTACACGTGATCTCAAGAAGGTACTGAATGAGCTCAGTGGCAGTTTTTCATGTCTGGTCATTTTAGCATGGTGTTATTCACTGTCAAAGATGCAAAGAAAAATCATAATTCATATTCTCCTTTGTTTCATCACAATTTAAGCAAGCCTAGTAATATACACAATATTTCTGACACTGGGAATACATTCACTGAGGTCCATAGATGTCCCTAGATACCAAGAACATGCAAAAATGGACCTTGTAGAAGTGGAGCAATATTCCATTTAATTAGGTATGTATTTTTGGCGGATTTTCAGAAAATAGGGCTCCGGGCTTAAAAGGCTTAAGAGGCATTTTTCTCCAAACAAACCAGGAGCTGTGACCCTTCTATAGCAAATTTCTGATTGCAAATTGCACAACAGCCTTTGGAGTTTAGAAATGTGATTGACAGTGTGTTCTGTGTGAACACCAAGAGAGGGAATTGAAGAAGAGTGTGCAAGATATAGAGAATTATGTCTAGTGTTGTGAAAAATGGTTTGGAATGGGAATCTGAGTCTAAAGCAGAAAATGTGAAGCAGACAGGGCCAAATAACAGAGATTGCAAAGACAACAATAGGTGTGAGAAATACAATCTACCTGTTTGCAAAGATAACAGCCAGAAACTGCATACAGTGAGGAGACAGGGAGGCAAAACAGGGACTACCATCATTTTGCAAGCTCCAGGTATTGACAATGTTGATGCTACATGCTAGGCAGTAAGAGCCAGCATATCACCAGGGTTATCAAGTGGGCACTTCCCTTCACAAAATCGAAAAGAGAGAGGAACGAACACACACACACACACACACACACACACACACACACACACACACACACACACACACACACACACACACACACACACACACACACACCACACACCACCACACACACACACACACACACACACACACACACACACACACACACACACACACACACACACACACACACACACACACACACTTTTCTATTGCTGTTCTGTGTCATGTTTTTAAAATGTTAGAAAAGTGTGTGGACCAAAATATAGTACAATATATAATCCAAATGATTATTCTTAACCACAATGACAAAAATGGTATAACACATTGATGAAGAGAGTGCAGCTTGATATTTCGTTTATTTAGCTCAATAAAGACAATACAGAATAGGACCTAGATGTTGCCATGCAAAATCGATCTCCCTCCCTCTCTCTTTTCTCTGTCATGGTTTTTGCTTTATTTTTCCTTTCTGTGAGGGACAGCTATCTACTTAGTCTCGTGTAAGGGATAGCTGTCAATCACTGGCCTCTGTGGTTGATTGCCTCATGGGTCGGCAGGTGTGTGGGCTTGATTGCACCTGATTCAGTGCAGCTGTGCCTATGGCAACGCTGAGTCTATTTAAATTTGGATCTTGCAGTGTCAACTGCTTTTTCATTTCCTTGTGTTGGCTATCCTTTTGATCAGGCTTATTATATTGAAGTGTAGTGCTGTTCTCAGCCCTATTCAGCATTTAGCCTTCTTTGTAGCCATTCTTGTTTTGGGGCTACTGGCTTATGTTACACTTTATTTTATAGAGGCTGAGCCCTTTATGGTAGTGTTTCTTGCGTTCTTTTGGAACTGTCCTTTGTCTACTACGACACATAAACTCCCTTGGTGGAGGTTTATTGTTTTGTGTTTTCAATATAAACTCTGTTTTTAGGAGTTGCCTTTGTGCTTATTTATTTTTCTACAATACCTCTTTAACACTTTCAGAGCCTGCCGTGTTTTCCTTTTTACCCCCTTGAATGCCCATCAACCACTTCAATGTTAACGTTAATATCGCCTAATCTATGTTTTAAATTATGGCTATGTGTCTAATCTGCCAGTCGCTTATCAATGACTCATTTTCAACATTGTCGAAGCGGATTGTTTTTTTATCGGTTAATTTCCGTTTTATAGCATTTTGAAAAGCCCTTGTTTTCACGGAAAATACAAATATTCTGTGATAAACGCCCTGTACTGGAATATTCTAGAACGTTGTCATTTTTCGGCCTATTTATGAATCGTTTTCAAATAAACGCTAGATTATCGATAGTATATGTGTACGTATGCACGCTGGTGCCGCAAGCTGAAAATCGATTATCTTATTTCCTGATCGCTCGCACAGCCAAACAGCCATATCACATAATGGGGGAAAGCTTATATCTCCGTGAAAACAGGTCTGATTATCCTAAGACTGGTAAAATAGATTCCTTACCTGAGATCAGATGGTATCCAAAAAGATTATTCCAATTCCTGATTGCCATTCCAAAAATCGATCCTTTTATTGATCCAATGCTACGTACTGTAAAGACATATTACACGCTGTTCTGATGGTCCACAATGAATCCGATCGGCTCTGGTTACATGCGTGAGAAGTAAAATGTGGATTCCGGAGTTTTTTTTTCTCATCCATTTTCATTGAGTCCAACGGTAGACTCGGTTGATGAAATATGAATTCAGATCGCTAATAAAAAAATAAAACGATATTTGTCGTCGTGGGCACTCAATGGGGGGGCTGATAAAACGAGTAATGTCGTTTTGGGCATTCAAAGTGTTAATGAGTATCGTCCTGTTTTTTTGGACTTTTCTTATTTTCTTAGGCCCCGTTTAGACGGAAACGCTAGCAGGTGAATCCGCAAAAATATTTTTTCGGATGTGCCTTTCGTTTATACGGAAACTGCGTTTTTACGGGGTGAAACCGCAAAAAAGTGAGACTACCTTCCAGGGTGGAAACTGTCAAACCGCATAAAACGATGACGAAAGGGTTGTCACGGCTCTGGTCGCGCGTACTGCTTACATCACAGGCATGCGCCAGTAGCCAAGCGTAAACAAAGCATGTCTGATTCTATCCATGGCGATCACCTGAAGGCTACATTGGCAGTACTTTTAACCCTTTCACTGCCACACGACAGAAGGTTAACCCTTTACTATCACACAACCGGCTGTCGTGTGGCAGTGAAAGGGTTAAATACACAAGAATCTGTCCCGCGGCGTGACTGGACCCACTGTCTGTGAGTGACTCTGCTTTGGTCCAATCACATTCCCCATCCACAGTCTGCGAATCAGAGGCAGAGTAGGGCGGGTCTTCACAGCACGTCATGTGACATATGCGCCAATCGTGTGACAGCGGGGCTCCGTCGTTACAGCCTCATCTGCACGGAGAATTCCACCCCAAAACACTAGTCTAAACGCAAAATTAAAAGTGAAACCGCAAGACGACTTTTGCGGTTTCTGTTCAGACTCTCTCCGTCTAAACGTAGCCTTAAATACTCACTTTGAGGCTTCCACCTGTAAAGGTTGTTTTTTGTTGTTTATTTTCCCCCTTCTCCTTAATGTATGCGCAAGCAGTTTAGTGGTTATTCGTACACGGATAACTTAAAGAGTCCCTATTATCTGCTCGTGACTCACACACAGCCCTTACATTCTCCCTCTCTCCCCACCCCTCTCTCTCTCTCCCTCTCTCTCTATATATATTTCTCTCTCTCTCTCATGCTATATCAGTAGGCTACAGAGCAGAGCTACTCATGTCCACTGTTCCTCTGAGACCTTCTGACAGACAGATAGAAAGAGGTGGAGAGAAGAAATACACAAAGAGAGAAAATTACAAAGAGAGAAAAGACAGAGATAGAGGGGAAGGTACTGAGAGTGAGTGAGTGAGTGAGTGAGTGAGTGAGTGAGTGAGTGAGTGAGTGAGTGAGTGAGTGAGTGAGTGAGTGAGTGAGTGAGTGAGTGAGCGTGCGTGCGTGAGTGAGTGAGTGAGTGAGTGAGTGAGTGAGTGAGTGAGTGAGTGAGTGAGTGAGTGAGTGAGTGAGTGAGTGAGTGAGTGAGTGAGTGAGTGAGTGAGTGAGTGAGTGAGTGAGTGAGTGAGTGAGTGATGGAGATGCATAGGGAGAATATAGTCTGACTCATAAATCTTTGCTGGTTCTAGTCTCATTTATAATGAATGGCCTATCCTATTCATATTATATTTATCAAATGGAGGATAAGGGACAAATCTTTCACGACATCCTCAGACCCAAGTTGTGTCTCACCCACTGGTGTGTCTGCGTTACAACATACGACACTGCTAAGAATTCTGAAACTCCTGACAAGATGTGTCCAACATTTAAAGGGGACATATTTAGTCTGTTTCAACAAGTTAATATAGGTATTTGAAGTCCCCTAAACATGTCCTTGTTCTTTGATGAAAGAAACATTTGGATTATGCATTCTAGCAGCCTCTATAACCAGTGGTCGGCAACCTGCGGCCTCGAGGCCGCATGCGGCTCTTTAGCCAATCAGCTGCGGCTCCCTGGCCAAAAAATAATAAAATAAATAAATTCAATTACATTTTCTTTTTTCTTTTTTTTTGGATATCGATGTCATACTGTGACACTGAAATGAAAAAATATTTCATCAACTAAGATATTTAGTCAACAAAAGGCTTACCTGTATGCCTGATATGTGGTGTGAAATTTGCGAACAACGAAAAATGTACTTTTTATTTTATAGATTTTCCACAAATAAGGGAAGGACTCTAATAGAGCTGCATAGTTCAGGGTTTTATTTCAAAGTAGGTTTACAGATGCAAGTGTTTTTTTCTCCTTTTCTGTGTTTTATTTCAAAGTAGGTCTACAGTACACATGGTAGTCTTTTTTTAAAGTGGACTACTTTTATTTTATAAATGTTCCACAAATAAGGGAAGGACTCAAATATACCTGAATAGTTCAGGGTTTTATTTCAAAGTCGGTCTAAAGACACCAGTGTTTTGTCTCCTCTTCTGTTTTTTATTAAAAAATAGGTCTACACAGCCAGTATTTTTTCTCCACTTCATAAGAGTTTGAGGTTTTCCTTTGTTATAACAGGTAAAAACAGCAATTAAAAAGTCAACATTTTTCTTTTTGTTGCTTTATAATCCCATTAATGCAACAAACTGTGTGCTATAAGTATAAAGTATAATAAATCGCAAATTACTTTGGGTATGCAATTGTCAGGTGTTTTATGCTAAATGTGGGGTATGCTTGGGGATATATAAAATGTTATACACTGTGTTATCTTCATTTTATGGGTAAATAGGTTGTGCGGCTCCCTGAGCATTTTATTTTGTGCGACGGGGGAAAAGTGGCTCTTTTGATAGTAAAGGTTGCTGTCCCCTGCTCTATACCCTTCAGTCCTGTTCTCAATGGGCTATTTCTGTACCTGTAACGAGTAAGACGCATTTATCATACAAATACAATAATTACCATACAGCTAGCAGTGTGGTAAGCCTGTACCATCAAACAAAATTCAGATCAAACAGTCAAACTAGACAATGCAGATCAAATATGACTCAAGATCAGGCACGTGCAGAGAGGGGGAGGGGCTTTGGGTGCCCAAGCACTTGCCCATGTGCCCCCTGATGACCAAAGTGCCATTAAAAAGAAAAAGTATTATTATAATTTTTGGTAGGGTCTTGGTCCTCATCAAGAATAATTTTAACAATTAATAATATTATAAATAAAGAAAATGATTTGAATGCCTGTCTGTCTGAAGTGCATGGTTTTCTGTTATGTTCTGTGTCACGTTGTGTGTCGTGTTGCGTGTCGCGTCGCCCTCCCTCTTATAATAGAAATCTTATTATGGTTTGTGTTGTTGAGGACCCAATTTCTGAACAGAACGAGGAGAGAATAGGCAGAACAAGACGTGGAGCCAGGGGTGAAAAATATCGAGCTTTACTGAAGTGCAGCAGTTGCAAACAATGAACCGACACAGGGAAGGGGGCAGACAAGACAGATATACACAGACTAATTGACACATGAGGGTGATTGGGAACGAGACGCACCTGGGAAGGGACAGACTGAAACAACTGGGGTAAAAGCCTAAATAACAACACCAGACCCAACACACACTGGGGACAACACTAAAAGACAGAATAACACTTAACAAAAGCATGGGAGCACAGAGGGTAACAGATATACAGGGAGCGACAGCAAAATGGGGAGAAAACACAGAAATACTGACACTTTAACAATACATACATGGAGGAGGAGCAATGGCAGCATCTGTCCAGTAGGTGGCAAAGGTGGGGGCGAGTGAGGAGCAGGGGAAAGTATGTGCAAAGGTGGGGGCGAGTGAGGAGCAGGGAAAAGTCTGTGCAAAGGTGGGGGCGAGTGAGGAGCAGGGGAAAACCTTAGAACAGGACCGTTACAAATCTAGCGCAAACCGAGCATCTCGCCTCACGTTTGCCCGTCTGTCAGCTGATTTTAAGCAGCAACTGAAGTCAGCACCAGCAGCTAACGGTAAGACATTTATTGTTTTCCATAACTAATATTTTCGCAACCAAGATTAACACTTTCTCTGCCACGCTTATATCCATCAATGTTTGATCTCTGCCACCACTTTAAGTCTATGGAGATGTTCACCTTCTTTGCAGGGCTATAACTTTTTTAATTGTATTGCTAAATTGAGATTACTATGGCCCATTCAACATCAATTATCTATCATTCAGGATGTAGGAACGTTTAACTTTTTCATTCACACATTCATACGAAAATACCGTCTAGAGTATAAATATGTTTTTATTGTTTTCTGCAGTAATTCCTAGAACGTGAGATATAGGCACAAATGCATATATTAGATTATCAAATGCCGTTTGATACCGATCGACGCTATATTAAAAATGTCAACTGTACATGGTCCTAAACGTTATGACTGATCATGCGCGGGTGAACGGAGGGGGGGGGGGGGGGGGGTCGTTTATAATTACGTGATCGTCGTTAAATGATTTATGTAGTATGGGTGATATATAGATCAGAGCAGTTTGTATGGTTAATAATAAAGAAAAATGCTGAAACTCACGGCAGCTTCCTCGTAGCGTTGGGCGATGAGAGTGGAGCAAACAGATCCCAGTTATGTGATGTGGATCGAGGCGATCCAGTTCCGGTTTGTATAATACTAATATACGCCCAAATCATGTGGATTATTGAGTTATGGCAACGATCCATATCCACGGTGTGTGTCTTGAGTCCCGCGACGATAAACGAGTGGCCGGACGGAATTAGGGGACGGACCGAGCAACAAAGGGGATATCCGGTTTGGCAAGTCGCCGATAAGCCACCAGGTGGCAGTATTGAAGCGTTGCAGAGTTGTGCTGAGTCCCACAGCATCAGACAATCCTCCGTGATTGAAATATGAATACCATGGCGAAAATATGAAATATGATCAGAATAACGTTGTACGCCGTGATCTGGCAGAATTCGCATGAACTTGAAACCCGTCTTAAGCCGTTTCCGGCGGGAAATGTGTTAAGAGTGTTAACTATCATATTTTGCAACAAAGAAAGACTTTGTTCACTAGCTGTCCACAACTACATGAAAATAAGACTATGCTTGTATTCTTCTTGCTAACGTTAATCTCGACAATGTCATGTGCTTAGGTTAGCTAATTAGCATCCATCCAAACGTTACCTAACATTAGCCCACATGTTAGCTACCCTTTGTAGCAAGTCATGAATGAATGAATGAATGAATGAATGAATGAATGAATGAATGAATGAATGAAACATTTGTGACATATACGATATGCAAATCATATCAGCTATAACGTTATATATCTCTGTTAGTTATGTGCCATAAGCAATTATTGTTAATGAGCCATGCATGCAAGTCGCTTTTAGAATGAAATGTAATGTGTGGTGGTGAGTTTAATTTGTTTCAAAGCATTCGGATCATCATCTGTGTGTGTGTGTGTGTGTGTGTGTGTGTGTGTGTGTGTGTGTGTGTGTGTGTGTGTGTGTGTGTGTGTGTGTGTGTGTGTGTGTGTGTGTGTGTGTGTGTGTGTGTGTGTGTGTGTGTGTGTGTGTGTGTGTGTGTGTGTGTGTGTGTGTGTGTGTGTGTGTGTGCGTGTTCTCTTCTCTATCTGTTCTCTATTGAGCATCATACAGTAACATTGCATGTGTGGCTGTTTTGAATGGATACCGAAGATTCTATTTCACACTATTCCACAATACTGTACCTATAGTAGTCATTATATACCATATCTCTCTGAGTGACTACTGCTCATGCCCTCTCTCTGTCTCTCACTCTCTCTATCTCTTATATAAGAGAGCTTATATAAATTAACCCTTGCAATGAATAACCATTTAAGTTTACTGTTTACTGTTAATAATAAACGTCAGCTAAAATATATGATTGTGTTGTATTTGTTTCATTATATATTACATTACAGCATAGATACATACAGTGCAGCCAGAGATATTCATAACTGTACAGCCTGGGACTGCTCTGTGCACAGCAGCAGTGCTTTCTTGTATGCATTCTTGTCTGCTGTTTCTTGTCAGTTTCTGCTGGAGCTGTAAGCAATGTCCAGGTACACCGACTACTCATGTCCTCTAGCAGCCTGAGAGTAGTCTGCAATTGAGGAATCCTCAAATAATAATAATTATAATTAGGGGTGTAACGATTCAACCTCACAACGATTAATTTCTATTACGATTATTCAGGCAACGATTCGATGCATCATGAAATCTCTTCATTTGACCACGATTCGATTCGATACATTTTCGATACATTTTCTATCAGTTAATTCCCCAAAAAATGTTGAATACACAAATGTGGCTGGGGGAACTGATTCACTCAGCATGAATGGACTATAGGTTAATAAAAACAATACACACAAAAAAAAAAACATTAAAAAAAATAACGAATTTTTTATTTTTTTCTGGTGAATTTCGATTATAATCAATTCTAACATATTCAAATCGATGCATCGATTCTAACATATTCAAATCGATGCATCGATTCTAACACATTCGATTAATCGATGCATCGTTACACCCCTAATTATAATACATTTAGATAAATACCAAACTATTCTAAGGTGTGATCATAGTATGATGCAGTTGTTGTACCGTGTTACATTATCTGAATATTGGTTGCTAATGCTATAGTTTGGCTAGTTAAGTTGTGCTGTAGTTGTTGTTCTATCATTTTGATACATGTGCCCTTTTTTTTATTTGAGCACCTGCCCCTCTAAAGGTCTCTGCACGGCCCTGCTCAAGATCCAGCAATAGCATCAAGGTTACCATTAAATACTTTGTCAGAAACATATTTTAAGTTCATCTTTAGGTAGAAAAGAGAAGAGGGTATCTTCAATACATACTGTAGTATATTTAATAATAAAGGAAGTGGGATTCCCAACCAAAGTTATAGGCAAATTACCGCTATCAGCTCTATCTTTAATCTTAATCTTAATCTTTCAAAATGTTCAGTTGCTATCACTATCAGCTCTATCTTGCCTACCAACTCTTCGCCTGTTTTATTGCAACACCACTATCACCGACATCTAAGAAGGGAGAATCCCCCCTTGAATGGCCCTTCTAAAATGTCTCTCCTCCACATTGCCTGTGGTGCATTTTTTTTCTATTGCTAGGTTTTAGTGAGTTTTTCCTAACCTTCGCGTGGGGTATGTCTGGGAGTGTTGCATTTATTTTATTTTGCATTTATTTAAAAAAAATATTGACTTTATGGTGCTCTTGTTTTGTTCTTGACTTATTGTGATGTTTCTTCTTGACTTGTTTAAAGAAGACGTGTCTGGCCCATGGGGACATTAACGTGTGTTGTCGGGCCTTACAATACATTTGATTTTATTTGATTACCTTGTATTGAGCCCCCCCTGGACACAGATCCAGGCAGCACTGCCCCCCCCCCCCCCCCCCCCCCCCCCCCCCCCCCCCTGGACACAGATCCAGGCAGCACTCTCCCCCCCCCCCCCCCCCCCCCCCCCCCCCCCCCCCCCCCCCCCCCGGACACAGATGCAGGCAGCACTGCCCCCCCCCCTGGACACAGATGCAGGCAGCACTGCCCCCCCCCCCCCGGATCCAGCACTGCCCCCCTTTAGCACTGCTGTCGTGATGCCCCGTGTCTGTAAGTGGCTGCTATACTGAGGATGAAAAAATTCGATCTGAAATTCATTATCTTCACCTTAGTGCAGCTCTACAAGCGTTCCAGCTGTCAATTAAGTGGCTATATTAGATTTTAAATATATATGCAAAAAGCTTGAATGACAGCATTTATTTTTCAGTCGGGTGTATAACTGCTTTAG